>NW_014578268.1:53639-63978 GCF_000485595.1 Priapulus caudatus
CTTCAGTTTGCATTTTGTTTTCCATTTTTTCATCCGGCCATTTCTTCCCCCTCTGAACACGCCCCAGGTTAGCGTGGCAAATTAAATCGATGCGATCGCTCCAGAGGCCAGAAAAACGCAAACGTCTATAACGCACCGTTGAATGAGATAACCGGTAAGATGGTTTTATTTATTTCTTGGCGGGAACATAAAGACGTGCCATACGCGTCATAATGCCTGGCATAGATCACCATTAACCACGAAACTCAAACTCATCCTTTTGCTGCCCAGTTAAAGAAAAACTACAGCTTGTCCCACAAATATGGCAAAAGTAATCTGCACGGAATGTCGGCAAGTGCTTGTGTGCGAAACTCACTGTGCTATAACACTACGGGTGTCTCAAACGTAACAAACTTAACTACTCAGCGAACAAATGTATGTATGTGTGCCATTGTAACAGGTATCGGCGTCAGTGGGGCAACATCTCGGTGTTGGCTGCTAGTGCTAATCTACAACCACTGCGAAAATCCGGCCAAACATCTTTATCGCAGCTCTGCCCATTCGCTGATTTGCGTCACTGGATAACATCACACCTATGGAATTTTAGGTGAGCTACACAGTATACTAAATCTATATTTATTAAATCTGAGAATTTATGCTAATGCACAGTCTTGCAGTGAATCGCCGCCTATTATTTGTTGTGGATTTAATTGCTAACGTAACATTCATTTCTCAATGTGATCTCGCTATGATGCTCGATTGACCCAATCTAGTGTTATCGTACGGTGTTCTTTATTCCGTCCTATAATAATCATGATATAATTATATAAATCTAATGAATAGACTATGTAAGCTTTTTATACGGTTATACGCATCCCCGTATTTGTTTTTGATGATGTGACGACGGTAAATTGTGGAAGGACGGTGATAGATTTCATGCACAAATCTGCTGAATGAATTCTTCTATTCTTTCGTATCAGCTTCATAAAAACTTTACTGTCTTTAAATTGTATTTTAATTCGCTAACCGCATTTTTTCATAAGCATATATCAGCGGTTATAGTTTATACATCCCACGAGCATTTAAAACACCAATTTTTTCCATCTGGAATGATACATTGACTGCTTCGGGTTTGCGCACAACGTACTATCTCTATAAAAGATCAACCTGCGTTGCCCCTTTCATTAAATTTACATAGCCTACCTATCTATATATAATATGCCTACAATGTTATATGATTAATGAAATCGGACACCCCCTTCCCGGTTTCTCACTGTAGGACTCTTCAAGGAGGAGTGCTGACAGGCCCTACACTTCATCGTCCCCAGCCCACCGCGATCGTCGAAGATTCTGTGTACGCTTACCGGCCGCGCCATGAACTGAACGTTGTGTACGCCTCGCTCTTTACACTTATGGTAGTGCAGTGTCAGTCGTATGTTCGCCATTTGCTACCTCAACGTCTACGGACGCGTGTTCACGCTCGAGCAAAAGCGTCCCATCGTCGTTGTCCCTGCGTTGCCCGCTTCGCTCATGATCTGACCGCGTACATTCTACGAAACGGTTCTGGCTACTGGTTTGAACCCCGTTCGCAATCGTGCCTGTGGAATTGGTACGCGAGCACGCTACACCGCCACCTGTGGGCAGCGGTCTGCGTAATCACGCCCGCAACCGTCACAGCGATCTGCTACCTGAAGATATTCCTCCACGTTTACAAGAGTAAGCAGCGGGTAAGTACGTCTGGAGTTGGACTCGTGCTATTTCTAGCGTCAATACGACTATAGTTAATCCCGCGCGCACGTGTGCCCGTCAACTCCATCTCAAACCTTACATTTGTCCGAATCTCTGTAATTCAATTCTACTTTCCAAATTTAGTGAAAAGTTTTTGCTGTAGACAGTAACCGCATAAAATTGAGTCTATTATAAATCGTACATAACGTACACTCATATAAACCAAATTATCTCAGTAGGAATGCAACGTACATAACCTCTCCATACATCTCCAATGTGCCTCTTATTCATTAGCCACATCTGCATTAGTAGCTAAGAAGGACAGGTACGGCTATTCGCCGTCAATCTTTGGTAATAACAATAGTGACGTTTCTTGCATTCCACCCCGAAGCTACTCGGTTATTCGGCGACTCCGTAGCGAGAACGGGGTAACATTGCCTTTGTTCGCTACAGGTCGCAGCTGCAGGTGCGGTCCAGCCGAAAACGAAGACGTCTACGGCGTCGACCGAACTCGCACGAACCCTCTGCACAATCTTCGTCGTGTTCGTTCTTACCTGGATGCCGACGATCATTGACTTCTTCTTTGATCCCGACCACGACTGGCCGGCGCCATTTTTTCTTTTTGTGAACTTTATGGCGCACTTCAACAGCTCCGTCAACCCGATCGTCTACGGCGTGACCAACAGGCAGTTTCGTGCTGGCTTCAGACACGTTCTGTGCCTGGGCGGGCGCGGTGGGGATCAGTCCGCTAGCGTGCAAAACACATTGCATGTTGGGTTGAGAGGCGGGCGGCTGGCGCCCCGCAGCGGGATAGCCTTCACAGCTGCATCTAGCAACGCGGTTACAGTAAACGAAAAGGGTTAGTATCAAAGTAGACGCCGAGTAAACGCTGTTCAAGGTAACCGTTGCCACGGTAACCGTCGTGCAGAAAGAAGCCTCTAAATAATAAATGTATCGTTTATGTGCGTTCGTGAGTGCATGTATGTGTGAGAGAGACGAAGGCCTACTACACAAAATAACTATATATATGTGTAATGAACGGTGCGGTGCATTACCTCCGAGTGCAAATCGATTTTAGACACAGACTTTTACGCGCACGTGTCCGTTTGCGTGCGCGTGCCTGTTCGTGTGTGCGTGCGCGCTCGTGCGTGTGCGCGTGCGTGTGCGTGTTTTAAACATTGATTGGGCCGATTTATCTGCGGGCATTCGGCCAAAATCTGGTCGATAGAAAATCTAGAGCCATAACTTCGTAACAAATATCACTCATAGTCCAACGGGATGTCCTGAAGAATACAAGAGAATATAATTATAAAAATATTAACTAATTAAATATTATTTAAAAAAATCCTTCCTACGCTTTTCTACTGCAACCCACAACAGTGCTGATCTGCTAATTAGCTAATTTTAGGCTCTGTTCTTCTTCAGGACGATTCCTTGGACTATAAATGATATTTGTTATTCGGTTATGTGTCTGGATTATCAAACTATCGACTGGATTTTGATGAGATGTTGAAAACTCACACCCGTACGCTTGTGTGTCATAGATACGTTTCCGTAATTCTAGTCGGTCGATATATGACTTCGTGGCGCTACCTATCAGGAGAAAGCATTGCTACTGTAACATTGGTAGGTACGTTGTGCGTAATAGTGGCATACACTAATGCGCCTGCTAGACCAGGCCGCGCGTGTAATAGCTTGAATCTCTTGTGAGTTGTCACGTCCATATACCGAGCCCCGCGTTATTAAGCACTGCATTGGATTACTTGTTCAAAAACGCTATTAAACGCTTACGATGCGACGCTGCGGCTAGCTTTACTATTTTCTGATATGTTTCACTTTTTTGCTTTTTACTTTATTTTTCATTGAGAACATTATACGTGAGATTTCCTACACTGTGCTTACCATTCTTGTGAAAGTGAAAATTTTGTCTCGATAACAGTAACCTCTCAGGTCTGACTACATTCAAGAGCGCGTTGAATATAATAAATTGAACGTGATTACGTCACCGTAAATAGTGAACGTAAAAGAATTATATCCAATTTTTCACAAAATGTAAGTGATGATGTTCACGTTTTATGGTTAAATTGCTGCATTATACTTCCTATTTTGCTATTCCGTTCGATGTGAACAAACACTCGTGATTCATCCATAGCCCATAGCAAGTATTTAATGTCGTGATCAAAATACGTATATTTTTTAAAATTTTGTTTTTGTTTTGTAACCGGAAAGACTAAATTATCTGTGCATCTAAACTCTACTTTCTCTATTATATATTCTTTCTTTGTTTTGCTTCTTTATGGCTATGCATTATGCTATTTCATTGTTATTTTCTTACTTAAAAAAAAACCTTCACCTAATTTTACTTAACTAAATTAACTAAAATTTAATTTAACTAACAATGGATTTTTATTTAATTTAATATTCTATGAAAAACATTATTTTCTGTTATATAATAATAAACAATCTAGCCGCCGTCTTCCTTGTGGTCCGTGGTCCGTGTCGTCGCTGTGGTGGTCGTCGTCTCGTGGTCGTCGTCGTTGTAGCTCGAGGTCCGTGGTCCGTAGGTGTGGGGTCCGCGTCGTCTCGTCTTCGCTGTCGTCGTGGTCGTCGTTGTGGTTGTCGTCGTGGCGGTCGGCACTCCGTTTGCGGGTAGGGTAAACTGACTCGCACAGAATTGGTTGTGCGGTGGCTCTCCTTGTGAGCTCGGCTCCTGGTTGGGGCGGCGAGCTACGTAACTGTCGATATGAGGTGGTTCGCCGATGTCGCTATTGTCCCACAATATCGTGTCTTCTTCGTCGGTATAGGTCAAACGTTGGTGCTGCATCCCTCTCTCATGATGGTGCTGGTAGTGACTGAAGGTGCTCAAAAGAGGATAGGTTAACGTAACATGTAAATACAACGGTGACTAGTGGCACTTGACAATAGCGTGCTTAAAACAATAAACAATGCATTTAAAATATGTGAGTTTGTGCGTCGTAGCAAATATTGTGCTAAACATGGTGTAACAAAGTGTGTCACACGTGTAACATACCGTGTAATATAGTGAATACATATAGTGCATTATCGTGAATCATACAGTGTGAGTGTACACACATGGTGCGTGATACAAACATGTGTTTGTTAATTACCTAGTGACACAATACATCGCACGTACATCATTGTCCTTATAACTACGGTGTATTCTAGTCTGCAGACTTTTTAGCATAATTTTTAGTTTCATCTCAACTTTATCGTTATTATTGGCGCTCGCAAGCAGGTGAGGAAGCAACCTTCGATTTGCTCCATCATCATCAATCGTGGCGGAAGGAAGGGGTCGCGTTGGAGATGGGCTGTAAACCCGTTTGAAAGGTGGGCTGTACAATGGTGTGGGTGGACATAGGATATGGGCAACTGAAAGACAACATTGTTTAGTATACGCTCGCTCAGACACATCGAAGTTGAGCCCACTCCCATGGCGAAATGGGAAACTGGCGAAGTGGGAAAATGGCGAAATGGCAAAATGGCGAAATGGGAAAATGGCGAAATGGGAAAATGGCGAAGTATGGGAAAATGGGAAAATGGGAAAATGGCGAAATGGGAAACTGGCGAAATGAGAAATGGCAAAATGGGAAATGGCGAAGTGGGAAAATGGCGAAACGGGAAGACACCGTTATAATAACTTTGTGTCATTTACACCATATTACTATTATGTTCCAGGGGTTCTAAGTTGGGTTGTGCTGTCATATAAATGTCATACGTAACAGTTATTTTCCCATGCTAAATTGTAAATATTGATATTGTGTGCAATGTTATTGTCGATTTTCACCCAATGTTCCTATTGTGTCCGATTATTAGTAGTATGAATTAGTAGCACGATTTTACCCAGCGCAGCGGGTACCCGCAGCTAGTGATCAATATAATAATCAAACCGCCCAGTTCTTTTGGATTTTTTACTACTTGAAAAACAATCTTATCAGGTAAGAATTTGAGTATACATTTAGTGCCATTAGTACTTACAAATCATACTTAATACTTTTTATGCAAAAAATTGCAACAACATTTTTACAAAATTATATAGACCATAGAAAATTCGTAACGTAGTCAATTTAAAACGAAATGCCGAAACGATAGAAACGTAGTGATCCATGTCGTGGGGGCTGGGCAAATATTGAGCGTCTGCGATGCAGGAGGATATCAATTACATGATCCTGAGGCCGCCGGCCCACTGAGAAAGACCTTACTTTCGTAATAATGACGATAAAGGGACTTTTGCAGGATAAAGAGTAGGATAAAGAGTAGGATAAAAAGTAGGATAAAAAGTAGGATAAAAAGTAGGTTAAGGAATGCGCTCTTGGTTATAGGTTTCATTGACTTGTTTGACCAGTAATCATGCTTATACTTAGCAGGCCAAAGACACTGCTGACCACATACAGGCTTGACTAAAGGCCGCCGCACACCAGCCGATTTTTACAAACGATGAAGCGAACTCTGTGCAGATCTCGTTGTCTTAGCTTAAACTTTCTGGCCAGATCATTCACTTCCACTGCAGCTACATTCTCACTGATGCAGGAAATTCCTACTGCACATACCATGAAAGGTTTGCCACCCCTTTCCACCTCTCTGATGGGCACTCTGTACTTATTTGTTTGCAGTACTTCCTCGTCTCCTCCAATCTTGGTGACAGTGATTGTAGTTGGCACACCCTTTAACCGCAGCTCTGATGCGAATTCCTGTCTTATGAGACTAATCTGGGCGCCTGAATCTAGTAGAACATTTTCTCTCTTAATCTTTCCTCTGTAGCCCATAACCTCTACTGTAACTAGTGGGAGCAGGGCTTCTTTAGCGCCCACTGAAGCTACACCAACTCTTCCACCTTGACTCTCATCTCGGCTATTGCTGTTGCCCTCTGCATGAAGCAGAGGGTGGTGGAAATATCTGCACCTCTGCCCATTTTTCTGCTCTGGACATTGGCGCCTCCTCTTGCAGGTAGGCATCTGGTGGTTTCTTCCTGCCTTTTTTACACAACTAAAACAGGCATGATTCTCCTTTAGGAAGTGCCACCTCTCCGGTGCTGTCTTTGAGATCAGCTTTTTACACTTTTCGATCCAGTGATCTCCGGTTTGACAAATCCAGCATCGGTGAAAACTTGAGGGCTGAGCTTGTAAATGATCCTTGTTATGGGCCTGTGACATATGACCAACTGTTGCCTGACGAGAGTTACTTCTGATAGGTGCGGCTGCACGCATTCTTGCTTTCATTTCTCCACCCATCCAACGAAGTAACATTTGGAGAGAAACAGGATCTTTCTACATCTCCTAATGTCTGAACCACACCTTCCTATCGTCTGAACCCATTTTTCTCTCGACCATGGCTAACATGTTGTTATTATCCATATCGTTCACTTGCCCAACTTCCTTCAACGTGGTCAAACTTCTTCTTACCAGCCGTACTAACTCACAAAAACGATCATCCTCTTGCTCTCTAAGAGGCCTAAACCTTGAAAGATCATAAATTATTGCATCTGCCATAACCCTCGGATCATCATAGATGGAATCTAACTGTTCCCATGCAGCTTCATAATCTGACCCGATGCCTCTAATGAGCTCTAGAGGACGTCCTTGTAGGCAGGTTTGCAATATCGTGATTGCATCCTTCTCTCCATAATTACCTTCGATGCGGTGCATAAAGTCTGACTTGAATACGCAGTAGTCTCTTACATCACCGATGAACCTTGGTAATTTAGGTCTTTCCATCTTAAAACTGCTCTTTGAGTTACTGACAGCTGGTGATGGAGAATGATTGGTCTCAGCTATTCTAATCTCCTCCGGTAGGCTAGTCTCATCCACTGGGCAATTCCCAGCCTGATTTTCATTTCCTGTCTGTTATGAGCTTACATTTTCCTGTGGCAGTTTGTTCACAGTAATAACTTATTTTGGTTAAAAGGGCAAATGCACGTGCGTTTTGCGTTCTAAACAGTTTTCCGTGTGCAGTGCGTCATTGCCACAGCCATAGCTATAATATATACCCAGTATGGAAACAACCTCCGCTGCCCCACACACACCCCTCTAGCCAGAGCCCTGTCTATATGATTTTGATGGAATCATATACATTTCTGGAAAGCACAAACTCAACATTAGTTAATTATGGAAAATATTGATCCAAATTACTCACTCCATTTGTTATCAGGCGGCAAATCATTCAAACCTCATTGAAACGCGTTAGATTATAGGGGCAGACGTACCTGAGCGCATGCCTAATATCTGTATCATTTTGTTGGAATTGCGTATTTAACAAAGAGTATTATACTGCGAAACAGTTTTCCATTAAAAATTTAAAACGTACTGCCTCCCTTACATAATAACATGGAGCCCACTAGTACTAATCTCAACATTCGGATTATTTGTAGCATATATTGTAGCAGTAGAATAGTGGTAGCGTCGCGCGTGAAAAGTAGATTATGGTGTTCCACAATAATTTAAAACATTCCTTAATATTTTGTTTCAAATTATACATCTGTAGTGAGTACATATTTAGGAAAAGGTGGGTGTGAAAATTGTTGATACTAATGACTTATTTCAATAATTATCAGGAAGAAAATATTCCAGATCTCCTCGAGACGTGTCGTAGATTATAGGGTCAGATATGTCTGTGCGCACGCTCACTATCAGCTAAACTAAATCAAAATTTGTTAGAAATGTGTATTTAAAAAGCAAGAGGATTAATTAGGAATATTTTTCTCTAAAGATGTAAAAGCTCTGTGCGTGTCTTATAATTATAATAGATGTAGCCAAATATTCTCACCATTTCTATTCTGTACATTTATCGCTGCCGATGGTCGGCGCTAGATAGGAGAAGGATGGGAGGGGATGAATTAGGAGTTCTGCACCTTACAGGCTAGAGCACTCGCCTAATTATAAACACAGGTCTACTGATAACACTTTATTCTATAAATCTATGCTGAGATACCCCCTAACCATATTAAATGCATATTCGTTACAAAATATAACTTCTATAACATGTAAATCTTTGCAAACTATCACTCTTCTCGGGAGATATTGCACATCCCCGTTTCAGGCGTGCAGTACGGACTAAGGAAAACTATATATATCATCAAGAGTACATAATAGGAGATTATTACTATTATGTACTATTATGTAATCTCCTATTATGTACTCTTGATATCATATAGCTTGTTGAGAAAGGGAGAAGGGTGGAATACGGAGGAAAGGCGGCAAGAAAGATAGCTGAGGGGTGGTAGAAGAAGAAGGAAGGTGAGCGAGGGACAAAGGATACCAGCGGAAGGGCAGGAAGGGGTGAAGTCTGAGCTATGCAGCCAAAAGGATAGTAGGATAGGGCGCTCTCCCAATTATAAACACAGGCCTGCTGATAAGAATTAATTACAGAAATCTATGCCGGAGAGGGAAGGGCTGGTGAGGCAAGGGGTAGGACGCGATGGCATAAAGTAGGTGTTTTGTACCCTACATGCTAGGGCGCTCTCATAATTATAAACAGAGGTCTACTGATAAAAGTTTATTAGGAAAATCTATGCTGAGATGCCACATAACCATATTAAATGCATATTCATCACAAAATATAACTCTTCTGGCGAGATATTTCGCATGCGCTAGCACCCTTACGTAGGCAGATTATGTACTGACTGGTATATACAGCCCGGACCTTACATGCAGGGTCTTCTTTCTATTTCTTATGAGAGATCTACTGATGGAATGTTATCATATAAATATATTCTAGGATAACTCCTCTTCATTTTAAATTCATAATTTTTGCAAAATATGAATCTTCTCGGCAGATATTGCACATGCGCGAGCACCGTTTCAGGCGCAGGCGACAGATAGCCACATCCAAGTGTGGCTTTAGGCCACCTCGTCCCCCGCCGGTGGCCTCAAGCCCCTGTCAGCTCACTCCGACAATAATCCTTCCGCGACCGAAAATAGTTCTTTTTGTTTATGTATTTTAGTAATACTAAAACAAGTTACCATGGTATATGCCGATTGTATTACCCATAGGCATAGATATATCATTAAATATGAAAAAAACAAGACAAGCGCCAGTGCAGCACTCGGTAAGTTATTAGTAGCACGTTATAGTGTTACCGGCGTTATATATGTATGACGGGAGTCTAAGGCCACCTCTATATAGAATTGTAATAATAGTGTATGATAGGGGCCCAAGGTCACATATTATTATAGTATTTGTATGAGGGGGCCCTAAGGCCACCTATATAGAATTGTAATAATAGAATAGTATATGATGGGGCCTAAGGCCACATATATAGTATTTGTATGACTGGGGCCTAAGGACACCTATATAGTATTGTAATAATAGTGTATGCTGAGGGCCCAAGGTCACATATATAGTATTTGTATGACGGGGGCCTAAGGCCACCTATATAGTATTGTAATAATAGTGTATGCTGAGAGCCCAACGCCACATATATAGTATTCGTATGACGGGGGCCTTAGACCACCTATATAGTATTGTAATAATAGAATAGTGTATGATGGGAACCCAAGGCCACATATAGTATTTGTATGACAGGGGCCTAAGGCCACCTATATAGTATTGTAATAATAGAATAGTGTATGATGGGAACCCAAGGCCACATATAGTATTTGTATGACAGGGGCCTAAG
>NW_014578268.1:64894-65659 GCF_000485595.1 Priapulus caudatus
TAATAGTGCAGGTTGGGGCCCAACGCCACATATATAGTATTTGTATGACGGGGGCCTAAGACCACCTATATAGTATTGTAATAATAGAATAGTGCATGATGGGGGCCCAAGGCCACATATATAGTATTTGTATGACGGGGGCCTAAGGCCACCTATATAGAATTGTAATAATAATGTAAGATGGGGGCCCAAGGCCACATATATAGTATTTGTAAGGCGGGGGCCTAAGGTCACCTATATAGTATTGTAATAATAGAATAGTGCATGATGGGGGTCCAAGGCCACATATATAGTATTTGTATGGCGGGGGCCTAAGGTCACCTATATAGTATTGTGTGGTAAACCTTGGTGGTAAGCTATACCCACTCCAGCAAATAAAAGTAAGCTGCATCACTTGCACAGTATATTATTGCGCCAGCGGGGCCCTAGGCCCCCGCTGGCTTTAGGCCACACTTGGATGCGGATATCTGCCGCCTGCATACGCAGCGGGGACCTTACATGCAAGATCTTCCTCATATTTCTTAAATGATTTCAACTGATGGAATGTTATCATATTAATCTATGCTAGGATGACTCCTCTTCATTTTAAATGCATAATGTTTGCAAAATACGATTTCTCACGGGAGATATTGCGCATGCGCGGAAAACTTCATAATATAGCTTGCTGCGAGGGAGAGGGGATGGGAGACTGAGGAAAGGCGGCAAGGAAGATAGCTGTGGGCGGTAGAAGAAGAAGGAGGCTGAGCGAGGGACAGGGGAGGCAAG
>NW_014578268.1:65669-72599 GCF_000485595.1 Priapulus caudatus
GAGCGTACGTGCGTGCGTACGTACGAGCGTACGTGCGTGCGTACGTACGAGCGTACGTGCGTGCGTATGTGCGTGCGTGTGTGCGTTCGCGCGTGCGTGGGTGCGTGCGTGTGTGCGTGCCTACGTACGTGCGTGCGTATGTGCGTGCATGTGTGCGCGTGTGCGTGTGTGCGTGGGTGCGTGCGTGTGTGAGTGCATTTATTGCGCTCATTGTATGTGTATCGCTCGTGAAACGTAACGCAATGTTTTGAGCTCATGAGTGAACGAGCTTACGCGTACACTCACGCACGCACGCACGTACACATTGACAAACCGACCACAGACGCAAACACATCAACTTCACGCACGCACCTGACCTACACGCGCGCGCACACACACGCACACACGGAAACATCTCTGTATGTTGTATGTGTGCATGTAACAGGTATCGGCGTCGTTGGCAACATTCTGGTGTTGGCTGCTGTGCTAATCTACAAACCACTGCGAAAATCCGGCAA
Source organism: Priapulus caudatus (assembly GCF_000485595.1). Lineage (NCBI taxonomy): Eukaryota > Metazoa > Priapulida > Priapulimorpha > Priapulimorphida > Priapulidae > Priapulus > Priapulus caudatus. The sequence continues at coordinate 66,167 of NW_014578268.1, forward strand.
CATCTTTATCGCAGCTCTGGCCATCGCTGATCTTGGCGTCACTGGATACATCACACCTATGGGAATTGTAGGTGAGCTACACATATACTAAACCTATATTCATTAAATTCGCGAATCTAATGTAATGTACAGTTTGAGTTGAATCGCGCTATGTTGTTGTGGATTTCATTGCTAACGTTAATTCATTTCTCAATGTGTCTCGCTAGTGATTTTCGATTGCCCAATCTAGTGTTATCGTACCGGTGCTCTTTATTCCGTCCTATAATAATCATGATATAATTATATGAATCTATGAATAGACTTGTAAGTTTCTTTTACGGTTATGAACGCGTATTTGTTTTGATGACTGTGACGGAGGTAAATGTGAAGACGGTGTTAGCATTTCATGCACTAACTCTGTGATGAATTCTATATTCTTCGTATCAGTTCATACTTACTGTCCTTTAAAATTGTATTTTAATTCCGCAAACTGCATTTTTCATAGCATAATCAGCGGTTATTGTTCATAATTCCCCACGAGATAAACACAATTTTTCCATCTGAAATGATACATGACTGCTTCGGGTTTGCGCACCACGTACTTCTCTATAATAAGATCAAAGGTTGCCTTTCCATTAAATTCACATAGGCCTACCTATCTATATATAATATGCTATAATGTATAGATCAATGATCTACACCCCCCTTTCCCGGGGTTGCTTACTGTAAGATTTCTCAAGGAGGAGGTGTTGACAGGGTCGAAGATTCTGTGTACGCTTACAGGCGCCGCGTGCCTGAACGTGTGTAACGCCTCGCTCTTCACACTTATGGTCATCAGTGTCAGTCGTATGTTCGCCATTTGCTACCCCAACGTCTACGGACGCGTGTTCACGTCGAGCAAATGCGTCGCCATCGTCGTAGTCACCTGGCTTGCCGTCTTCGTCATGAATCTGCCGGCGTACTTCTACGACAACGGTTCTGGCTTCTGGTTTGAACCCCGTTCGCAATCGTGCCTGTGGAATTGGTACGCGAGCCCGCTACACCGCCACCTGTGGGCAGCGGTCTGCGTAATCACGCCCGCAACCGTCACAGCCATCTGCTACCTGAAGATATTCCTCCACGTTTACAAGAGTAAGCAGCGGGTAAGTACGTCTGGAGTTGGACTCGTGCTATTTCTAGCGTCAATACGACTATAGTTAATCCCGCGCGCACGTGTGCCCGTCAACGCCATCTCAAACCTTATATTTGTCCGAATCTCTGTAATTCAATTGTACTTTCCAAATTTAGTGAAAAGTTTTTGCTGTGGACAGTAACCTCATAAAATTGAGTTTATTATAAATCGTTAATATAGGTTATTTATTATAAATGGTTTCACTCGCACAAACCAAATTATCTCAGTAGGAATGCAACGTACATAACCTCTCCATACATCTCCAATGTGCCTTTTATTCATTAGCCACATCTGCATTAGTAGAGGATAATCTAGTACCATAACCATAATAGTATTTTCTATACATATATACATACATTCTTATATTCCAGCTCTTTCAAACTCGCGGTAAGCTCAATGTCGATAATACGTATTTCCGATGGTTTTAGCTCAGCATAATTTTGAAGGTCAGAGTCACTTATCCCAGGACACCGATAGAGGCTTTCCAGCTTTTTTAGAGAAATCTTTTCGACATTTCCGTGTCATTGACATTGCATTCAGGGTATTGATTATTTGCATGGTTGCGCATTTTGGGGGTCTCTGCCCGCTATAGGATTTTGTTGATAAAAAACAAGGAAGGGATTACATTTTTTTTTCTTATTTGAACACGAGATATACACAACATAACGGTGAGGTAAGCCAACTTTTGGTTGTGACTTGATTTTGCGGAGAGCAAGTCAGGTTGCATCAGCCGTTTATGTGAGTACTAATTTATACACACACAAAATGCCTCCTAAGAGGGTTCCGAAGGAATCCTCGGATGAGGAGCAGGCAGGGGGGGGCAGTTGTTCTTTCACCAGAGATGCAGGCTATGATGGGGTTCATGCGGCAACAACAACAGCAACAAGCATTACAGCAACAGCAACGTCAGTCTTTTCTGACAGAGTTACTTGCAGATCGAGGTGCGGTAGCGGATGCTGGGCATAGAGAGTCAGGCTCGTCAGTGTATAAGTTAGTGGGCATGCATAAGCTGACACAGGAGGATGACATTGACTGTTACTTACAGACATTTGAGAGACTGTGTAATGCGCAGAGCAAGCCTAGAGATCGGTGGACGGCTATTCTAGAGCCATTTCTATCGGGGCGAGCCCAGAAATGCTTATTTCGTTTGGCAGATGACGTCAGGCAGGACTTCGAACTAGTGACAGAAGCTATACTCGCATCGTATAATCTGACTTCAGAGACGTATAGAGTCAACTTTAAGACGGCAAAAAAATCATTAGATGAGACATTTCAGGAATTTGCGGGGCGCTTGCAAACCTATTTTCATAGGTGGCTTAAACCGCCTCAGGAGTTGTTGCGACATACGCAGTTTTACGGAGTTTTAGAGACGGTACTGATTGATCAGTTCATTTCTACAATAGTAATGATGATCTCCGACACTACTTACGACAGACCGAAGTGGGTTCTGTGGCTCGTGCTGGACAGATTGCAGATAACTTTATGACAGTTAGACGCGAGGATCGCAGATATCACAGTGATAATTCCGCGCCGGTTCAAGGTAGCTTTGTTAGTGGAGGCAGCTGTCCCGCCCCTCTGCAGACCCGACCCGACTCGACTCGAGACAGACCTGCGTTTAGCAGCGCTAGGCCGGGTGCTAGGCAAGGCTACAATGTTATATGTTTTCGATGTAATATGCCGAGTCATTTACAGAAGGATTGCCCGTCATTTGAAAGGGCTAGGGTGCGAACGCAGCCTACGCCAGCTAAGTCAGTTAGGTTCGTGCGGGCTCCGTCGCTGATGCCAGCTGAGTTTGAGCAGGGGCATTCACCAGAACCCTCTATTGCGATTGTAATTGGTGACACATTCGTAACGGCTGAGGTAGACACTGGAGCTAGGGTTTCTCTGGTCAACTCGTCCCTGGTTAAAGCTTTAGGGAAGAAGCCTTCGCAATCGCGAAATCTTTTGAGGGGGGTTTTTGGTAGCGCTAGGGGGGCTAGTGGACTTATTGAGCTCGAGTTCCGTCTCGCTGAGCGCGAGTTTTCGCACCGTTTTTTTCGTTGTAGATGAGTTGCCGTTTGACGTGCTGCTGGGCATTGATTTTTGTAATCTGTCGGGTCTTAGTGTAGACTTTGTCCGCAAGTCGTACTATGTCAGGCCTTTGTTAGACTCTTCTCCAGTTATTTATTTCTCGTTGCGTGCGGATTCTCTACGCGTAGCTGATGAGAAGGTTAAGCATACCCCGCATCATCTGGAGCCGTATGATCCGCTTGATGCGGGTATACGAGTGAGCTATGGGCGTCTGCCTTCGTTTAATTCCGTGTTGGATGTCGACCCCCCTTCGGGTCAGTGCGTTGTGACTCCCCCCGTGAAGTTAGTGAAGACTCCCCCGTGGAGTTAGTTAAGGCTTCTCCCGTGGGGTTGGTAGAGACTCCCCCCGTGGAGTTCGTTGAGACTCCCCGCGTGGAGTTCGTTGAGACTCTCCCCGTGGAGTTCGTTGAGACTTCCCCCGTGGAGTTGGTTAAGACTCCCCTCGTGGAGTTCGTTGAGACTCCCCAAAAGTCAGGGTACGGTGGGACAATGCAGGGTACGCAGCGACATATCGTATAGTACCCCGAGGTACTTTCCGATATATCAAACCGTACCCAGGGTACCCTCCGAGAGTACCCTGGGGGACATAGACCCTATCAGCAGTACTAGCAATTCCATATGAATAAACAATTACCTAATTTTGCTTTATATTTTTGTGTTATTCGCAATGACGATGTAAATGTTACAATACCAATACAATTAATAAAAATTATACTCACATAGAATGAACGGGACACTGAGTCTGCAATAACTAAAGAATCAGATACAACTGCCTCAACATGTTGTGTATTCCCTACTAGTACAGTACCGGTAGTAGTAGTAGTACGACTACTGTTACTATACAGTATTATTACAGTACTACTAGTACTAGCAATTCACTATGAATAAACAATTACTCAATTTTGATTCATATATTTGTGTTATTCGCAATGACGATGTCAATGTTACAACATCAATACAATTAATACAAATTATACTCGCGTAGAACGAACTGGACACCGAGTCTGCAATCACTGAAGAATCGAGTGCATCTTCAGGGCCATATACAATTACTACGATCCAAGGACAATAACACAACGCAAGAACAATAACACAACGCAAGGATTAGGACAATAACACCTGTACATCACGACATACTATACAACTTTATTTCAAAACAATAACACTTACGACCGTAATGTTAAACGACATTTCATAAAATTAGAAACTATTGTTTCCTGCGGGCTGTTGCACACACACGCGACAATGTCTGGCAACAACCGTAATGACAAAACTATTCAGAAATGCTTCTAAAATCACAGCCGTTTCCATTGGCACGTGACATAGGGCCACTTATTCCGACTTAGAGCAAATTACGACATGTCGAATACTGCGGCTTAACGAGGGTTTACTGTAGTTGCAAGTGATACACTGTTAACACTGTGACGGAGAATGCATTAAAACACATATTTAAAATAAACGTCTATATTTACATCTAGGTGAAACTTCTACATATTTACACTTTTTACATACTTTATATATTTAGCTGAGTGGTCCTTTTGTAAGCGATGTCTTGAGCAACATGATGAAAGACAAGGAACACCCTGAAGAAATGCGAGCTCTGATCGAAAGCCTTGATAATGCAAACAGTTAAGTCCCAATAGCTAAACATGGTGTAAGCACATCTCTCCAAAGTTTCAGAGTAAGAGCATGTTTGATTATGTAAAGCTGTTAAAATTTTAACATATTCCTCATACATTCCATAAGTTAGGATAATCTAGTACCATAACCATAATAGTATTTTCTATACATATATACATACATTCTTATATTCCAGCTCTTTCAAACTCGCGGTAAGCTCAATGTCGATAATACGTATTTCCGATGGTTTTAGCTCAGCATAATTTTGAAGGTCAGAGTCACTTATCCCAGGACACCGATAGAGGCTTTCCAGCTTTTTTAGAGAAATCTTTTCGACATTTCCGTGTCATTGACATTGCATTCAGGGTATTGATTATTTGCATGGTTGCGCATTTTGGGGGTCTCTGCCCGCTATAGGATTTTGTTGATAAAAAACAAGGAAGGGATTACATTTTTTTTTCTTATTTGAACACGAGATATACACAACATAACGGTGAGGTAAGCCAACTTTTGGTTGTGACTTGATTTTGCGGAGAGCAAGTCAGGTTGCATCAGCCGTTTATGTGAGTACTAATTTATACACACACAAAATGCCTCCTAAGAGGGTTCCGAAGGAATCCTCGGATGAGGAGCAGGCAGGGGGGGGCAGTTGTTCTTTCACCAGAGATGCAGGCTATGATGGGGTTCATGCGGCAACAACAACAGCAACAAGCATTACAGCAACAGCAACGTCAGTCTTTTCTGACAGAGTTACTTGCAGATCGAGGTGCGGTAGCGGATGCTGGGCATAGAGAGTCAGGCTCGTCAGTGTATAAGTTAGTGGGCATGCATAAGCTGACACAGGAGGATGACATTGACTGTTACTTACAGACATTTGAGAGACTGTGTAATGCGCAGAGCAAGCCTAGAGATCGGTGGACGGCTATTCTAGAGCCATTTCTATCGGGGCGAGCCCAGAAATGCTTATTTCGTTTGGCAGATGACGTCAGGCAGGACTTCGAACTAGTGACAGAAGCTATACTCGCATCGTATAATCTGACTTCAGAGACGTATAGAGTCAACTTTTAGATGAGACATTTCAGGAATTTGCGGGGCGCTTAGGCGTAGAGGATTTAACTGCCGGTTCGCAGCCCTCTAAGAGGCCTCATGTCAAATGACGGGCATTTCTTCTGTGAAATGACGGGCGCGGCATAATTACAGGTCGAAAACATATAACATTGTAAGCCTTCGCTAGCACCGGCCCGCCTAGCGCTGCTAAACGGCAGGTCTGTTCTCGCGTCGAGTCGGGTCGGGTCTGCAGAGGCGCGGACAGCTGCCTCCACTAACAGAAAGCTACCTTGAACCGGGCGAATTACACTGTGATTATCTGCGATCCTCGCGTCTAAACTGTCATAAAGTTATCTGCAATCTGTTTCCAGCAGCGAGCCACAGAACCCACTTCGGTCTGTCGTAAGTAGTGTCGGAGTATGATGCATTACTTATTGTAGAAATGAAACTGATCAATGCAGTACCGTCTCTAAAAACTGACCGTAAAACTGCGTATGTCGCAGCAACTCCTGAGGCGGTTTAAGCACCTATTGAAAATAGTTTGGC
>NW_014578268.1:72624-77155 GCF_000485595.1 Priapulus caudatus
GCAATACCCTCCCGCAAAATCGTATTTTGCAAGATTATACCTAGCATAGATTAGCTGATAACATTCCATCAGTAGAACATCATTTAATAAATAGGAGAAAGCCTTGCATTGTAACGTCTCCCCCGCTGCGTATACTAAGCCAGGTACAATATCTTGAACATAAAATGCATGTAGGTTATATGCAAGGTGGCCCAATATTTTCTAAGAAAGGCATTTATTGCCTTGTAATAATATTGAGTAATATTAGACTATAGTTTTCATAGCAAACAAATTCGAACATTTGAATGTCACGTATAGCGTATATGACCAGGTGGATTCATTTTTCACAGCTAGAATATAATATATATGCCTGGTAATACTGAGTTCTCTTCACAGACACCAATGTTTATAGCAAAGATACAAACATGAATATCGAAATAGACCATGCTGTCTAGGTGCGATTATTGTTAACAACAGCTAGGGCTTTATTCTGTATACTGGAGTAGTTATTTTTCAAGAGAGGCGGGAATGTTGGTAGAAATATTGTTCGTCACTGATACAGAACATGTTCATTTCACAAACCTTACAAAGCAATCCTACAAAGACTGTATGAGAATAGTATATATTCCTCCCCCTTACAAAAGTTGATACCTATAGCTAAGCGATTTAGCTGTAAGGCGACATTGCAATGAAGTCTGCTGTGAATTCTAAAGTGACCCCGTGTTCAACAGCGTTAACTAAACTTTAATTGTTGTGATAGCCGACGTTTAATAAAAGATTCTTATCATTTAATCTTTAATCTTCAAACATCAGATTAAACGACAATGAGTCTGGGAGGAATTCACATCATATAAGCAGACCCAGTGGACGTACGCAGGATTTTTCTGAAAAAGGGTCTTTGGGAGCACGCAAAGGGGGGGGGTCTGGGCGGTGCTCTCCCCCAGAATTTTTCGAAATTCAGCACCCTCAGAAAGCTTTCTCGCGCGAGCCGTGGTTGGGCCGGAAGTCCTGAACCACCCACCCTCCTGACACGCCCCCTGGAACTGATTAGACTCTGATACCCTTGCCGACCAGTTGTGCGCTTGCACTGCGGAGTGCAGTCCGGGGGTAGATTCATATTCATCAAGCTGGCGTACGCAAAATATTTTGCGTAAGTCTTGTGTCGCGTACGCAATGACGTTGCTTAGTTGCCGATTAATCAACGCAGTTTTTAGCTAATTTGCCGCACGATTTCGCGTACGCAAGCGAGGGCGTTTTAGGTGCGATTCATCAAGCTAAAAATTTACGTAACTTTGCGTAGGAGAGTGTGTTGTGTCAGAGAGAGAGAGAGAAAGAGGAGAGAGAGAGATAGCAGTAGAGAGTGAGATGATCGAGAGAGGAGAAGAGGAGGGAGAGAGAGAGAAGAAGAGAGGAGAAGGAGGAGAGAGAGAGAGAGGAGAGAGAGGGAGAACAGAGAGAAGAGGGGGGAGGGAGGAGGACAGGGGAGTGGAGGAGAGAGGGGAGAAGAGAAGAGAGAAGAGGAAGAGAGAGAGAAGAAGAGCCGATGACGAGAGATGAGAGAGAGAGAGAGAGAGAGAGAGAGAGAGAGACGAGACGCGAGCGACGAGAGAGAGAGAGAAGAGAGAGAGAGAGAAAAGAGATGAGAAGAAAGAAAGAGCGAGCGCGCGACGAGAGAAACAGAGAGGCTGGCTGTCGCGCGCGCGCCGCGCCTGTTGGTGTGTGAGGAGATTGAGAGAGAGAGAGAGAGAGAGGAGAGAGAGAGAAAGAGGAGAGAGAGGAGAGCAGAGAGAGAGAGAAGAGAGAGCGAGAAGAGAGCCGACGTGTCTGTGGCCGTGATTGTGCTGTGTTGTGCTGTGTGCAGCGGCCCGTAGCCAGCTTTCTATTGGTGGGGGGTGGGGGGGGGTTCGTTTTTCAGATGCGTTGGCAAGTTTGACATCGTTGCATTACATGTACCAGGGAAGGGTCTAAGCCGAAAAACCAAAGTTGCGAGCACGCGGAAGGCGGGTCTGGGCTCTCCCCATAAATTTTTTTGAAATTAGATCCCCCTCAGTATGCGTTTCTGCGCGAAGCAAGGAGGTCCGGACTCCCTGGACCCCCCGCTGTACACGCTCCCTGCTCGGCGCGAGCGACGCCAGGCGTGGTGACGTGACCAATGGCAAATGAGCTGGAGATTTTGCAATTATTACACTAAAATGGAGCGACCTGAGGTGAAATTCTTACAAATCATCGCATTCCAGCAATCATCGTGGTTTAGCACCTCGGATTACGTTAGCCTGTTTGCGAAAATAAGGGCCGAGTCACAGGCACTTGGAACGTCTCAATAAAAAAAATTAATGGTAAATAAACATGAAAGGATTACGCAACTCTTAATTGTTTCTCTAGGCCTATCTCTATTCACCTGGTGAACTGGCCGGTCAAATGCTCATCTCAACACGACATATCATCCGTTATGCCCGCCGCCTGTGCAGCGAGTTGCCACAAACAATCATGAATAAGAGAGAACTCTCTTATGATAAACTTCTTATGATAAGATGAGAAGATGAGATCTCTCTTATGAGATCTCTCTTATGATAAGATGTGAGAACGTCTCTTATGAAACTCTCTTAATGGGCAGACCAAAGCGCCAAATTTTAAAAAAAAACGTAAATTATAAAAAAAATTGAATTCCATCCTTTAGGACATTGGTTATTCCAACTTCAGTTCCCCTCTGAGTCAGAATGATGAAGAGAGATCTCAAGTACATCCTTGATGAGACGAGTAGTTTTGGAATGTGAGCAAATTAAAGAGAAATACTAGTGAAAATAAAAACAAACCTCATTAAATATTCATACCATTTAGACTTCCGTTTTATTTGAGTCATTTCAAAAAGAAAGTACAAATTAAGCTTGCGAATCAGGGAGCGCAACTTCAGCGATGGACAATATGAAGACATAAAAACAAGAGGCATTTGATTGTGCCTGATCTGCAGATGTACAGGGTCTATGGAGAACTCATAGCAGTTGTGTATAATAAGTATAATAAACTAAAGAGCGCACTCGGTCTAGCTGCCCCCTGTGCCAGCATGGGGACGCGGCCGCCATCACCTATACCAAGCGGGCAAAAGCGGGCAGAAATTACCCGATGTGATATAGTAATACACGGGGACGTGTTGAGCTATCTTAGGGGTGCTGCACGTTGTCATTGGACCAAAAACGAACAAATTAGGAGTGTAAGTGAATTTATGTGACAGGAGGAATATGATTTGGATTTACCAGTATAAGGACATTAGAAACATATTACAATCGATTAAGTGCCTACTTTACTGTGACCGTTTTTATGGCACTAGGAAGCCCTTGCCGCCGGTGAGCGTCGTATTGGCCGTGAGATTAAACACAGCTAGTCCATAGAAATATTCGCGACATTGTTCATCAATAGTTACGGGAAGAATAAATTAATGAAACATAGTTTAGTTTACAAATAGTTTGTTTACCGAGCATAAACATTAAAACACATTATATACAATAGCTTGTGTCTTACTTTACTGCAATACTGGTTTTTATCGGACTAGGAAAGCCCTAATTGCCGCCGTGGGACGTATGGCGTGCAGAATGTAAACAAACACAGATAGGCCTAGTCCATAAAAATACTTCGTACATGGTTGATCAATATTACGAATAAATTAATAACAATTAGCTTTACACAATAGTTTGTTTACGCAGCATTAAACATCAAAACACATTTATACAATAGCTTCGTGTCGGTGACTTTACTGCAATTTATGGTTTTATCGCGATAGGAAGCCCCTAAGTTGCCGCCGTGGATCGGAGAATAGAATGGCGTGTCAGAATGTTAAACAAACAGCATGCGCGCGCACCGTGTTAGGCGTGCAGTGCCGTCTGAGGCAAACATTATAATATAGCTTGCTGAGGGAACGAGGGGATGGGAGACTGAGGAAAGGCGGCAGGGAAGATAGCTGGGGGCGGTAGAAGAAGAAGGAGGCTGAGCGAGGGACAGGGGAGGCAAGGGGTAGGACGCGAGGGCATAAAGTAGGTGTTTTGTACCCTACATGCTAGGGCGCTCTCCTAATTATAAACACAAGTCTACTGATAACTGTTTATTAGGGAAATCTATGCTGAGATACCCCCTAACCATTTTAAATACATATTCATCACAAAATATAACTCCTCTGGTGAGATATTGAGCATGCGCTGTTACACACTAACGTAGCCAGATTGTGTACTGGCAGGTATACGCAGCGGGGACTTTACATGCAAGGTCTTCCTCCTATGTCTTAAATAATGTCTACTGATGGAATGTTATCATATAAATCTATGCTAGGATAACTCCTCTTTATTTTAAATGCATAATCTTTGCAAAATACGTTTTCTCACGGGATATATTGCGCATGCGCGCGCACCCAGCTAGGCGTGCAGTGCCGTCTAAGGCAAACTTCATAATATAGCTTGCTGAGGGGGTGAGGGGATGGGAGACTGAGGAAAGGGGTCAGGGACGATAGCTGGGGGCGGTAAAAGAAGAAGGAGGCTGAGCGAGGGACAGGAGAGGCAAGGGGAAG
>NW_014578268.1:77165-79878 GCF_000485595.1 Priapulus caudatus
AGTTCGTTGAGACTCCCCCTGTGGAGTTCGTTGAGACTCCCCCCGTGGAGTTCGTTGAGACTCCCCCTGTGGAGTTCGTTGAGACTCCCCCCGTGGAGTTCGTTGAGACTCCCCCTGTGGAGTTCGTTGAGACTTCCCCCTTGGAGTTTGCTGACACTCCCCCCGTGGAGTTTGTTGAGACTCTCTCCGTGGAGTTTGTTGGGACTTCCCCCGTGGTGTTTGTTGAGACTCCCCTCGTGGAGTTAGTTGAGACTCCCCCCGTGGAGTTCGTTGAGACTCCCTTCGTGGAGTTAGTGGAGACTCTCCCCGGGGAGTTAGATGGGTCTTTCCCCGTTGGGCTAGTTTGGGTATCCCCCGTTTTGGTTGATACTGTCATTGACACTGGCGACGCTTCGCCAATCCGGCAAGGAATTGGGTAGAAAGGGTATGTTGCAGTCGTACGTCTCGGGGGATCATAGGGCTTGGGATATCTATTTGTCGGACATGCAGTTTGCTTTGAACTCCGCGAAGCATGATACTACTGGGCACACTTCGGCAGAGATTTTTCTTGGGCGGAAATTATGTTCTTATTTTGACCTCCAGTTAGGGGGATGAGAGAGTTTCGAACCCGCTGTACAAGCGGATTAAGGCCAAGCAACAGGCCGCAGCAGCCAAAGCTGAGTTATGTTAAAGGCACACCCGTTGTCGGATGCACGAAAGAGCTTCAGTGCGATACTAGCCCCCCGGTTCCAGGGTCCCTATACGGTGCTGCGAATGACGTCACCCTTGAACGCTATTCTAGCTGACGCTAATGGCAAAGAGCGTGGGTGCCATATCGACCGGCTAAAGAAGGCATATAACAGTAAGCTTCCGCGATTGTTCACCGTTGCACTATTTCGTCTCTAGAAAAGGCCTTTATGGCATTTTTTTCGCCGAAATTCGGCACTAGAGTGCAATAATTAGCATTATGCACGCAAGTTGGATGCCTCGTGGACGTCGAGAAAGCATTAGAAGTAAAATTATTTTTGTTGTGGAGTTCGGGTGGACATTCCGTCAGGTGGCGTAAGCCCAGTCACCGGTTGTGTTTTTTGGGGTGATGAAATGTTTTCAGACAAAATTTGCGAAATTCGCATAGAGAGTGGCAAAGTTGTCGAGCGGAGCATAGGCATAAGCTGTATTATTTAACATAAATAAAGTGTATGTTTTGTAAGTGCAGTAACAGTGTGAGTATTTTTAATTAATTTCTGTTCGATGCTTATTCAGGCCTGCAGCCTATGGACGCCCTCTACTGTTGTTCAACACCTAAAACTGGTCGGATAATGGGTCGCACGTGTTCCATGTAAATACGTCCGAGTAGATGCATAACTCGGCAGGGGAAGAACAAAGTATCCTGCCAGTTATGCGCGAACGATTGTGTTGCGCTATGAGCAATGGTAGCAGCAGCACATACCCAATGCTGTGGGAAGTGTTGTATTGCGCGTTGTAATTAACCGGTAGCGCTTATAGCCAGGCGAGGCAGTGGGAATAATTGTCCTGTTCGTTGTTCGTGTTGTTTTTGTAATGACACGGGACGCGCCTCCTAGCCCGCAAGGTCCGGCCGATAATTGAACCGGTTGGATCCAGATGTCGCCGGGCCATTTTGGAAATGAGATAAATAGAGACACTCGGACAGAGAGAAGAATAAGAACCGAGAGAGGAACCGAGCTACGGACGATACTTACCCAGGAGGGGTTACCTATATGATGTAGAAAGATTGAGACGATAGGACCTAGGTGGGTCACTCACCTAGGTTGCCGTACGTATGTATAGATTTTGTATGTGTTACTAATAAAGTCATAGTTTAACAACGAAGCTGTGACTACGTCTACTCTCTACTGGTTATCTCTGTTACCAACGCTGCCACTTCTACGCTGTCGACGCTACGAGAACCCGAAGTCTTCACACTTTCGCAGTACAACAGAAGTGTACCTAGTGCATTGAGCATGTGATACGGTTGTATTACAGACTGTCCGCCGGGACTCTGCTCCGAAGGAGGGGAGAGTGTACGGTGTCTATACCGTCACCTACGAGTCGAAGCCGTACTACAGGATTCGGTACAGGCTTCGACACAGGCTTCGACCCAGGATTCACGGCAAGCCAGGCAAGGCCACGGCTGTGAGCGTATATAAGGACCGCCCGGGATTGACTCGGGGTGCTTCACTCCACCAGACGACCAGGAGAACCGACCGTGTAAGGATCAACCCTTACAATATTAATTTATAAGGGATTAATTACCAAGAATAAACCCAAGAAATACACTGGCCTTACCTGACCTAAAGCAGCTTTCTTCAAAATGCCTCGGAACAAATTGTTGCTGTATTAGGATTAAATCATAAATGACTTGTCAATCCTGTTTCTGCCAGGGCACGTCTCCCCTCGGGATTCTTTCCTAATCGACGGAAACTTAAACCCTTATTGCGTCCTGAACATGCACCACAACCAACTATGGCACAGCATTTACCATGCATGGTCAATGATTAAGAGAAAATAATATAATAGTATCACTGAAAACGTCAACGAATATGCACAGCAGGCTCTAGCTCTAGTACTATAGCCCGCGTACAGTTGCCGCAGGATATAGTACTATAGTACTATTTGATACGAATCACGCTATGTGATTAAGTTGTTTTCACGGCAAGCTGTCTGCATAAATGGCTTCGAGTCAGTAGGTCATTCGACAACGCAGCAGGTGTGC
>NW_014578268.1:82752-88793 GCF_000485595.1 Priapulus caudatus
CTACCTATATACCTACCCTATTTTATTCAAGGACGTAACCCTAAACAAATTTTTTTTTGGCTTTTTATCCTATTACAATACACGTTTCGTTCAGTTCATTCCAACGCATCAATTATTTTAATATTGGACGACGGTCGGGTGCGCAAGACTTAACTTCTTCAGTGCGCGCACGACTGTCGGGTAAACAAGACTTAATTTCTTCAGTGCGCGCACGACGGTCCAATAAACAAGACATAAATTTCTTCACTGCGCGCACGACGGTCGGGTGCGCAGCACCTTTTTTCATCACTCAGTACCCGACGGTCGTGTGCGCAACGCCATTTCCATCACTCGGTACCCGACGGTCGTGCGCGCAATGCGATTTTCATCACTCGGTACCCGACGGTCGTGCGCGCAATGCCATTTTTCATCACTCGGTACACGACGGTCGGGTAAATAATAACTTCCTTTTAATTGTTATTATTCTAAAGAGATGATTATATTAATTCATAAGAGATTAATTACCAAGAATAAACCCAAGAAATACACTGGCCTTACCTGACATAAAGCAGCTTTCTTCAAAATGTCTCGAACAAATTGTTGCTGTATTAGGATTAAATCATAAATGACTTGTCAATCCTGTTTCTGCCAGGGCACGTCTCCACTCGGGATTCTTTTCTAATAGACGTAAACTTAAACCTTTGTTGCGTCCTGAACATGCACCACAACCAACTATGGCACAGCATTTACCATGCATGATCAATGACTAAGAGAAAAATAATATAATATTATAACTGAAAACGTCAACTAATATGCACAGCAGGCTCTAGCTCTAGTTCTATAGCCCGCGTACAGTTGCCGCGGGGTATAGTACTATAGTACTATTGCCTGCGGCAACTGTACGCGGGCTATAGTACTAGAGCTAAGTCTTCTGTCAAGATGAACGAGCGCAGTGACAACAAAGACACTGACTTGTGACAAACGATACTTTATTGTTAACTACTCAGCCATTATGATTTACGCGGGCTTGCACATGCGCATAAGGCTCTATGCTGTAGCACAGTACAAACATAGCGGAAGCAACCTGTTCATAGAGGGCGACACTGCACAGTAGTGTACCAACATCACATCTCCCTTACTCTAAGATTGATAGACAGTCCACTGAGTTTTTGAGATAAATGGGAGACTGTATTGAAATCTGTCGATTGAATCACATATACTTCCGAATAAACCAACTGTTAACTTTTCAACTAAATGTGGTCTCACTAATTTTGAGCATCATAATGAATTTAATCTGTTGAAAACAAACAAGCCTCATATAACTCGGTGTTAGTTCAGTTCTTAGCAACGTCTGTACTAAGTGAGGCTAAGAGTAGGATAATAAGTCCAAACCCCGAGGACTAATGTAAACCTGGCAAAATATAACTGCCATGAACTCTGAATAGAAAGGCTAGTAACCTGTCCTGCCTTGAATCTATATAACACTAGAGTCACCGGTTGTGACTCTGCAAGCAATGGGCAGCGATCCGCCTACACTCATACTAAGCTTGCAATGCAGACCCGGAACGCAAGAGTTTAGGTGTCTGCATATCTTGGGTTTGGCTTTGATACACGGCCAGACCTTGTAACATACGTGGGAGGCTCCCTTGCGACACTAGAGCCACCACTAGCAGGTTTCATCTCCCATGCTGGACCAACCTTGCAGCCTTGCAACCTTACGATTCCAACCTTGGAGGCGGAGAGTCAGGGGGAGTCTGTCTCTGGTAGCCTATTGATCTGTACTCGATTTCTCCTGAATTGTCCTGTAGGTGTGTTCACCACATAAGACCGATCATGCACCTTGTTGTCGACGACTTCTGTCTCCTGGCGACCTGGCAGGTAGACTTCTTGGCCTTCTTCCAACGAGGAGAGATATCTAGCGCGAAGAGACCTGTCGAAGTTGATTTTTGGCTGCATCCGGATATGCTATTCCTTTCCACGGAGAACAACGAGATCAGGAACAGCTGGTAGCAGCTTCTCAGGAACCATAGGGATTTTGGTCCTGATACGACGATTGTACAAGAGTTCAGCTGGGCTAAACCCGCAAGCCAGAGGTGTGCTAAGATAACACAGCAACGTCGCGTAGGGGTCTGCAGCTGAACTGAGCAGACCTTTGGGCGTTTTTACCGCTCTCTCTACCTCCCCATTTCCTGAAGAATGGTGAGGACTCATGGTAACATGCTGGAACCCGTAGTCGCGTGCGAATCTAACAAACTCATCTGCAGTGTACTGGCCACCATTATCACTCCTAAGAGTCTCCGGAATCCCGTGCCTAGCAAAGTACGATTTGAGATGGGTGACCGTAGTCTGACTGGTCAAGTCTTTGAGTCGCGCCATCTCTATGAATCGCGAGTAGTAATCAACTACTATCAGATACTGATCTTTTCTGAATTTGTACAAGTCCGTCGCGACTTTTTGCCAAGGCCTGGTAGGCATAACTGAGGGACGAAGCGGTTTCATCGGATTTCGCTCAGCTTTGCTACAAACGCGACAATTTTTCACAAGGTCTTCGATTTGACGGGAAATGTCCGGCCACCAAACCGACTGTAGAGCGCGCTGGCGGCATTTCACAATCCCCTGATGCCCTTCGTGCAGACGATCCAACATCTCCAGGCGAAGGGATGAGGGCACGAAGATGCGAGAGCGATACAGTAGTAGACCCTGAACGATGGTCAGATCTGCCTGGTAAGCCCAGTATTACTGGAGCAAAGAAGTAAGTTGGCACTTGGCAGGCCAACCATTTTCTACATACGTACGCAGTTGCCGGGATAGCTCGTCCTCCAACTGATGTTCACGAATCTGTCGCAGCCGAATGTCCGTAGCCGGCACGTTGTCAATCACGAGGTTGACATACGCGTTAGTCTCTTCACAAAGATCGTAATCCTTGCCTTTCTTGGCAGGTGTGGTCGGCGCACGCGAAAGAGTGTCCGCGATATAGAGCTTGCTTCCAGGCACATACTCGATATCATACGAGAATCGCATGAGTCGCATACGCATACGCTGTATAAGTGGCGGCAGTTCCTCCAGAGATTTCGATCCTAGTTGCAAAATGAGCGGCGTGTGGTCCGTCTCAAGCGTGAAACGCAGCCCAATCAGATAGTCCTCGAAGCGACAGCATGCCCATGTTAAAGCCAACGCTTCCTTCTCGATCTGAGCGTATCTGGTTTCTGATGGAGCGAGCGATCTAGATGCGAAGGCCACCGGTTTCCACTGATCGTCTGAACCCTTTTGCCTGATAACAGCCCTGAGTCTATATGAGGAACTGTCCGCAGTGACGCGTATTTCGCGAGAAGGATCATAGATAATGAGCACTGGCGCAGAACAGACAAACTCTGAAGACACACTTGGCACGATTAAGTGTGAATCCCGCTTCGGCTAGCTTCTGAAGAACTTTCTCAAGGCGATCGTCATGTTCTTCAACCGTTTCTCTAAACACTACCAAGTCATCCATGATGCACACAACACCGTCGAGACCACGTAGAATGCTATGTATTTGACACTAATAATGTTCTGGTCTGGAGTTTATCCCGAATGGCAAACGCTGGTAACAATAACGACCAAATGGAGTTATAAACGTGGTAAGAAGTTGAGACTCCTAGTCGGCCAACTTGATCTGATGAAACCCCCTGTTAGCGTCCAATTTCGAGGCCCTCTTCCACAGTACTGGCAAGGATCACTACGTGGCGCTGGACTACCCTGACTATGATGACCACCGTGTTTCTTTTTCGGCATGTGCTTCGATTGCTTCTTGAATGGCTTCCTCTCGACTGCACCCACATCTGCAGGAGCGTCTGAGGAGGGACTGGATGCAGCTTTCCCGATTTATTGAAGTCTAGAAACCGTGGCTTCATATGACCGGCACACGAGAAGTGCCTTTTCCATCGTGAGTTTCGTTTCATACAACAGCTTTTTCTGAGCAGCCGAATCCCTGATACCCATGAGCAGCCTATCTCTGATGAGAGAATCTCTCAATGTACCAAAATTACAGTTCTCAGAAAGCTTGAGTAACTCAGCATAGAAGTCATCTACCGTCTCACCTGGTTTCTGCACCCGAAGGTTGAAAAGGTACCGTTCGTAGGTCTCGTTCTTCGTTCCAACACAGAGAGTTTTCATTTTCGTCATGACCGTTTTGATGTCAGTTTTGTCCCCTGTCGGCCCAAAAGTCAGCGAGTTATAGGCCTTCAGAGCGCTCTTCGAGAAGCATGTCAACAAGGTTTCGGTCTGTATTTTTGCATCTTTCTCTGAAAGTCCTGAACAAAGTGTATAGTTCGTCCATACCTGTTCAAACAGTTCCCAATCTTGTGCACGATTTTGATTGGCATCAGAAAAATCGAATTTTTCCGGGAACGGAACACCTCCACAAGCCATTTTTCTTCGAGGAAAATACAAAAACTATACTGGACGAAAGTTCATGCTGTTTTCCAGCACTTCTGACACCATCTTCTGTCAAGATGAATGAGCGGAGTGACAACAAAGACACTGACTTGTGACAAACGATACTTTATTGTTAACTACTCAGCCATCATGATTTACGCGGGCTTGCACATGCGCATAATGCTCTATGCTGTAGCACAGTACAAACATAGCGGAAGCACCCCGTTCATAGAGGGCGACACTGCACAGTAGTGTACCAACATCACACTAAGCAGGCTCTGGCCTATGCTCTGGCATTGCTAAGCTTAGTGCCGGAAGCAAGGCCGGAAGTGGATTGTACCACTAACAGTAACGCCACCTACAAACGCCACATCGGCAGTGAAACTAACCAGTCAGCTATTCATGTGTTGTATATATCTATGCCCGAACGAACTATTCGCTGAGCAGCGGCACCGAATCAAACACTTCGGCGAACTCTATCCCGAACACTATTTACACTCGCGAATCATTATATCCGTAGCCCAAATGCTAGTCTCTGTATGCTATTTCGCGCCGCGTCTACTGCGCGCGACAGTCCCCCTCTCGACTGCTCCGTACTACTTCGCGTGCTCGGTGCCTTGCGCACTCAATGCTTTGCGGCATTTGGCATTCGGTGGTTTCGGCAGTTTCGGTGCCTTCGGTGTTCGGTACCTTTTCCCCGAACGCTATCCCCGAATTTCGCTCCCCGAATCTCTATTTCCCCGAATCTCGATTTACCCGCGCCGTCACACTAGGTTCGTATCGCTAGCTATTCCTTTCATGCGATACATTGACATCTATATATATAAATGCTGATCTATATAAGAGTATTTCTCTTATATGGATCAGAGACGTGGACCATGAAGAAGGCCCTGCAGGACCGCGGCTCGATGGCACATACACTCGGCTTCTGATGAGAGTTCAGAACATCAGCTGGCGGGAACACAAAACAAAAGCAGAGATCTATATGGAGACATACCACCCATTTCTACCATTGTAGCTCGTCGCAGAACACGTTTTGCTGGTCACTGTTTTCGTGCCAAAAACCAAATCATATCTGATGTGATCTGCTTAAGACTGCCTTGCCCAACCAGAGGAAGATGGCCACTGAACTACATTGACATAGCGGACATGCAGACACTGATGATGGACAAATATTCATGGCATGGCATTGTGAACTCTATCTCGGATGTGTCCGCTGCGTAGTAGTAGTAGCAGGAGTAAGATAATATAGGAGGAGTATGACAGTCTAAAATACGTGAAATTCAACATTTGCTTGCCTAATTTTACCGATGATATATTACGTGTAACTCGATCAAAAATTACATCTAAATTAGCGTTGGACATCCACCTCTCACTCAAACTTTACTTAGTTTCCATACTTCTTCTTTTTATGGAGATATAGCTTTGAACGTCACACATGGTTCATAGCTTTTTACTAGGCTTGTGGCTAAGCTTTCCTCGCCTTCCGAACTGTTGTTATGAAGTGTGAGGAATGGTCTCTTGTCTGTTCACAAGAATGCCCCCTGTTGGCGTTGGCAAGCGGGGTGCGATGGGGGGTTTGAAAGTACGTGTAACCGTAACCGCCAACAGGGGCATTCTTGTGAACAGACAAGAGACCATTCCTCACA
>NW_014578268.1:88803-91690 GCF_000485595.1 Priapulus caudatus
TCCAAGGAAAGATACGGAGAAATCCTATATGTTATTTTTACTGTTTCTATACGTAAATTGTGGTAAATACATATAAAAACGCATTATTTTATTGAAAATTCCCATATTTACTTATAAAACATCCAAGAGATGGCGCTGTGGCATGTAAACATTATCTCGGATTTGCCTCCGAACATTAATTGTGTGTGTTTTATTGAATTGTTTAATGAATGACGCACTCGTTCACTTCCGACAGCAAGTAAAAATGCAGAACATTTTCCTGTTCGATTCGAAATACATCGGCCGGGCATTTCATTATTTACAAAAAGAAAACAGGCTGGGGAAAGGAACCGGTCACGTCGGTGACGCCCCATTCATGCCCATCAACGAAGAAGGCGGGGCTTATTCTTATTACGGAGATGCCAAAATTTTAGCGCACTAAGCTACGTACTTTTGTTGCAAAAAACGAAAATAACACGTCGGGGCATTCTGCTAGGCTAGAACGGTTTTCTACGATAGAGTTTGGCACGAGTACAATCCCATTCGGACACGGAATCGCCGATCTCAGGAACTATTAACAAGAATGCCCCCTGTTGGCTGTGGCGATAAGGGGTTTGAAAGTACGTGTAACCGTAACCGCCAACAGGGGGCATTCTTGTGAACAGACAAGAGACCATTCCTCACACTGCATAACAGCAGTTAGGAAGGCGAGGAAAGCTAAGCCACAAGCCTAGTCAAAAGCTATGAACCATGTGTGACGTTCAAAGCTATATCTCCATAAAAAGGAGAGGTATGGATACTAAGTAAAGTTTGAGTGAGAGGTGGATGTCCAACGCTAATTTAGATGTAATTTTTATCGAGTTGCATGTAATATATCATCGGTAAAATTAGGCAAGCAAATGTTGAATTTCACGTATTTTGGAGTGTCATACTCCGCCTATATTATCTTACTCCTGGTAGTATCCTAGATATATGCTCTGAGCGCGAACGCGGTGGCGGGAGGGCGCACTTGACGTGACGCGGCCATGATACCGAGGCTCGCCGAGGATTGACACTTTGTGTCTTCCAATCACAGTCCACGCCGCCCCTTTATGTTCTAAATTTGTCAGACAAGAGACCATTCCTCACACTTCATAACAACAGTTCGGAAGGCGAGGAAAGCTAAGCCACAAGCCTAGTCAAAAGCTATGAACCATGTGTGACGTTCAAAGCTATATCTCCATAAAAAGAAGAGGTATGGAAACTAAGTAAAGTTTGAGTGAGAGGTGGATGTCCAACGCTAATTTAGATGTAATTTTTATCGAGTTGCACGTAATATATCATCGGTAAAATTAGGCAAGCAAATGTTGAATTTCACGTATTTTGGACTGTCATATACTCCTCCTATATTATACTCCTGGTAGTAGTAGTAGTAGTAGTAGTATATAAATGCAAGTTACGGAAATACATTTAACAAGCGCGAGTTAGTGTAGTATTCAATTATATACAGTGCAATATAATATAATATAGGCCGTGGCTACACGTCCGGTCATATATTTCTTATGTGAACCCAACTATATTTTTTCAGTAAAAAACAATAAACAATAAGTTTTTACCATAATATTACTTACCTTTAGGTATTTTAACAAAAAATGTGTTTATGTAACTTTTGAAGCAATAGTAAATCCAGTAAAATCAACGATTTGAAAAGGGGCGTGGCTTAATCGTGACTATTAGCTTATCAAGCCTATCAGCTTCGTAATGGATGACCGGACGCGTAGCCACTGCGTATAATATAATATTGATTCGAAGATGTAAAGTGTCGACCGTTGACCAATCGGAGGCCACACAGCCCACACAACCGTAGCAAACTACAGGATTCTACAAAGAATTTAATAGATGTCTCGTCTTCCGGGATTTCATATACCCGCGGGAGAGTAAAAGGGCTTCTAACTGCACGACGGTTACCGTGGCAACGGTATCCTTGAACAGCGTCTACTCGGAGTCTATTTTGATGCTAAACGTTTTCGTTTAATGTAACCGCGTTGCTAGATGCAGCTGTGAAGGCTATCCCGCTGCGGGGCGTCAGCCGCCCGTCTCTCAACACAACATGCGACGTGTTTTGCATGGTAGCGGACTGATCCCCACCGCGCCCGTCTCTCAACCCAACATGCGACGTGTTTTGCATGCTAGCGGACTGATCCCCACCTCGCCCGCTTCTCAACCCAACACGCGACGTGTTTTGCACGCTAGCGGACTGATTCCCACCGCGCACGCCCAGGCACAGAACGTGTCTGAAGCCAGCACGAAACTGCCTGTTGATCACGCCGCAGACGATCGGGTTAACGCAGCTGTTGAAGTGCGCCATAAAGATCGCGAAGAGAAAAAATGGCGCCGGCCAGTCGTAGTTGGGATCGAAGTAGAAGTCAAAGACTATCGGAGTCCAGGTGATTACGAACACGACGAAGATCGTGCAGCGGGTTCGTGCGAGTTCGGTCGACGCCGTAGACGTCTTCGTTTTCGGCTGGACCGCACCTGCAGCTGCGACCTGTAGCGAACAAAAGCAATGTTACCCCGTTCTCGCTACGGAACCGCCAAATAACCGAGTAGCTTCGGGGTAGAATGCAAGAAACGTCACAATTGTTATTACCAAAGATTGACGGCGAATAGCCATAGGCCTACCTGCCCCTTTTAGCTACTAATGCAGAGATTGCTAACATGACTAATGAAATGCGATGCATCATGAAGGCAGGTTGGGCGCATTGCCTTTATCCGAACATAATTTGGTTTGTGCGAGTGGCGGAGTGTACGTTAGGTAGGATTTCCTTCTGCGAGACAGAATAAAGTCATAATAAACTCAATTTTATGCGGTTACTGTCCACAGCACATATACGCGTATATATATATATATATATATATATATATATAT
>NW_014578268.1:92665-98767 GCF_000485595.1 Priapulus caudatus
TGCGTCCGTGCGTGCGTGCGTGCGTGCGTGCGTGCGTGCGTGCGTGCGTATGAATGTATGTATGTATGTTTGATGTATATATGTATGTGTTCGTGTGTGCGTGCGTACGTACGTGCGTGCGTGCGTACGTACGAGCGTACGTGCGTGCGTATGTGCGTGCGTGTGTGCGTGCGTGCGTGTGTGCGTGCGTGCGTGTGTGCGTGCCTACGTATACGTGCGTGCGTATGTGCGTGCATGTGTGCGCGTGTGCGTGCGTGCGTGCGTGCGTGCATTCCAGTGACGCCAAGATCAGCGATGGCCAGAGCTGCGATAAAGATGTTGCCGGATTTTCGCAGTGGTTTGTAGATTAGCACAGCAGCCAACACCAGAATGTTGCCAACGACGCCGATACCTGTTACATACACACATACATACATACATACATACATACAGAGATGTTTCCGTGTGTGCATGTGTGTGCGCGCGCGTGTATGTCAGGTGCGTGCGTAAAGTTGATGTGTTTGCGTCTGTGGTCGGTTTGTCAATGTGTACGTGCGTGCGTGCGTGTGTGTACGCTTAAGCTCGTTCACTCATGAGCTCAAAACATTGCGTTACGTTTCACGAACGATACACATACAATGCGCGCAATGAATGTGTAACGGAGCTGGTTTCAGCGGGCCTTATTAATTGCTGTTAGGTTGGAATAAATACATCACACCTATGGAGATTGTAGGTGAGCTACACATATACTAAACCTATATTCATTAAATTCGAGAATTTAATGTAATGCACAGTTTGAGTTGAATCGCGCTATATTGTTGTGGATTTAATTGCTAACGTAAATTCATTTCTCAATGTGTCTCGCTAGTGATTCTCGATTGACCAATCTAGTGTTATCGTAACGGTGTTCTTTATTCCGTCCTATAATAATCATGATATAATTATATGAATCTATGAATAGACTTGTAAGTTTCTTATACGGTTATGAACGCGTATTTGTTTTGATGACTGTGACGGAGGTAAATGTGAAGACGGTGATAGCATTTCATGCACTAAATCTGTGATGAATTCTATTCTTCGTATCAGTTCATACTTACTGTCCTTTAAAATTGTATTTTAATTCCGCAAACCGCATTTTTCATAGCATAATCAGCGGTTATTGTTCATACATCCCCACGAGATAAACACAATTTTTCCATCTGAAATGATACATGACTGCTTCGGGTTTGCGCACCACGTACTTCTCTATAAAAAGATCAACCTGGTTGCCTTTCCATTAAATTCACATAGGCCTACCTATCTATATATAATATGCTATAATGTATAGATCAATGATCTACACCCCCCTTTCCCGGGGTTTCTCACTGTAGGACTTCTCAAGGAGGAGGTGTTGACAGGGTCGAAGATTCTGTGCACGTTCACGGGAGCCGCATGCATAAACGTGTGTAACGCCTCGCTCTTCACACTTATGGTCATCAGTGTCAGTCGTATGTTCGCCATTTGCTACCCCAACGTCTACGGACGCGTGTTCACGTCGAGCAAATGCGTCGCCATCGTCGTAGTCACCTGGCTTGCCGTCTTCGTCATGAATCTACCGGCGTACTTCTACGACAACAGCTTCTGGTTTGAACCCCGTTCGCTATCGTGCGTGTGGAATTGGTACGCGAGCCCGCTACACCGCCACCTGTGGGCAGCGCTCTGCGTAATGACGCCCGTAGCCGTGACAGCCATCTGCTACCTGAAGGTATTCCTCCACGTTTACAAGAGTAAGCAGCGGGTAAGTACGTCTGGAGTTGGACTCGTGCTATTTCTAGCGTCAATACGACTATAGTTAATCCCGCGCGCACGTGTGCCCGTCAACGCCATCTCAAACCTTACATTTGTCCGAATCTCTGTAATTCAATTCTACCTTCCAAATTTAGTGAAAAGTTTTTGCTGTGGACAGTAACCGCATAAAATTGAGTTTATTATAAATCGTACATAACGTACACTCGCACAAACCAAATTATCTCAGTAGGAATGCAACGTACATAACCTCTCCATACATCTCCAATGTGCCTCTTATTCATTAGCCACATCTGCATTAGTAGCTAAAAAGGACAGGTACGGCTATTCGTCGTCAATCTTTGGTAATAACAATAGTGACGTTTCTTGCATTCTACCCCGAAGCTACTCGGTTATTCGGCGACACCGTAGCGAGAACGGGGTAACATTGCTTTCGTTCGCTACAGGTCGCAGCTGCAGGTGCGGTCCAGCCGAAAACGAAGACGTCTACGGCGTCGACCGAACTCGCACGAACCCTCTGCACGATCTTCGTCGTGTTCGTTCTTACCTGGATGCCGACACTCATTGACGTCCTCTTTGATCCCGACCACGACTGGCCTGTGCCATTTTTTCTTTTTTTATCTTTATGGCGCACTTCAACAGCTCCGTCAACCCGATCGTCTACGGCGTGACCAACAGGCAGTTTCGTGCTGGCTTCAGACACGTTCTGTGCCTGGGCGGGAGCGGTGGGGATCAGTCCGCTAGCGTGCAAAACACATTGCATATTGGGTTGAGAGGCGGGCGGCTGGCGCCCCGCAGCGCGATAGCCTTCACAGCTGCATCTAGCAACGCGGTTACAGTAAACGAAAAGGTTTAGCATCAAAGTAGACTCCGAGTAAACGCTGTTCAAGGTAACCGTTGCCACGGTAACCGTCGTGCAGAAACAAGCCTTTCACTGACACGCAACCATCATGAAATTCCCCGTAGGATCCCATTGTTTAGTTCCGAAGTTCGAAAGAAAAACATAAATGCGATTCCTTTATATGATAACTATTTGCCATATGCCAACTAGTAATCCCAATTCTCTAGAAACCAAAATTATGGGTAAAGGAACCCAAGCGAATGGGAATTTGAGTCGTAGGAAAATGTTGTTGAAGCATGGCAATTCAGCGTTATAATGTATCGTGTACGTGCGTACGTGAGTGCATGTATGTGTGAGAGAGACGAAGGCCTACTACACAAAATAACTATATATATATATGTGTAATGAACGGTGCGGTGCATTACCTCCGAGTGCAAATCGATTTTAGACACAGACTTTTACGCGCACGTGTCCGTTTGCGAGCGCGTGCGTGCTCGTGTGTGCGTGGGCGCTCGTGCGTGTGCGCGTGCGTGTGCGTGTATTAAACATTTATTGGGCCGATTTATCTGCGGGCATTCGGCCAATTCCTACGCTTTTCTACTGCAACCCACAACAACAGTGCTGATCTGTCAATTAGCTAATTTTAGGCTCTGTTCTTCTTTAGGACGATTCCTTGGACTATAAATGATATTTGTTATTCGGTTATGTTTTTGGATTGTCAAACTATCGACGGGATTTTGATGAGATGTTGAAAACTCACACCCGTACGCTTGTGTGTCATAGATACGTTTCCGTAATTCTAGTCGGTCGATATAATATTATGACTTCGTTGCGCTACCTATCAGGAGAAAGCATTGCTACTGTAATATTGGTGGGTACGTTGTGCGTAATAGTGGCATACACTAAATGCGCCTGCTAGACCAGGCCGCACGTGTTATAGCTTGAATCTCTTGTGAGTTGTCACGTCCATATACCGAGCCCCGCGTTATTAAGCACTGAATTGGATTACTTGTTCAAAAACGCTATTAAACGCTTACATTGCGACGCTGCGGCTAGCTTTACTATTTTCTGATATTATGTTTCCCTTTTTTGCTTTTTACTTTATTTTTTAATTGAGAACATTTTACGTGAGATTTCCTACACTGTGCTTACCATCATTGTAAAAGTGGAAATTTTGTCTCGATAACAGTAACCTCTCAGGTCTGACTACATTCAAGAGCGCGTTGAATATAATAAATTGAAAGTGATTACGTCACCGTAAACAGTGAACGTAAAAAAATTATATCCAATTTTCCACAACATGTAAGTGATTCTGTTCACTTTTTATGGTTAAATTGCTGCATTATACTTCCTATTTTGCTATTGGGGAGGCCATGAAGCGTGCATATCGACGAGCAGCTTGAAGCGTTTCTAATAAATCTAATGCTAAATAAATACGAAAGTCTATTTCTACAATTCTTAATGTTTATATAACTCTCATTTGACCTATTTATTGCTATCAACGCCATGCTGGGACATGCCATTTCCAAAATTGTGGCTGTGTCTGTGAGTTTTAGGTGTGTGTCATTCGCCGTTGAAGTTTTAATTTCATAAATGGTCCATTGCTCACCGAAATATTTCGGAAGGCTGACATCCAGCGGATAAAAATAATTTTTAAATAATTTTTTAATATGCAATTGGTTGCAGTCAGACCGGTCGTCCTAAGGGTGCACGGCCGTTTGCTAAGGGCAAAATTTCCGCAAGATTTCATTGAAATGTTGCTTTAGTAACGTTTTATGGCAAAATAAAGGCTTAGTGACATAGCTTAGTGTCTTCGCGCACGATTGGAAACCAGGCCCGGTAAGAGTTAAATGGCACATTCCCTATACGGCGGTGTTGCGAGGACATACGTTAAAAGTTACACGCACGTTACAGCATTACTATATAGCTTATATTATATGATATCATATTATATTACCAATTATATTATATTATATTATATTAACTCAGTATACTGTAGTATATATAATTGAATATGACCTTAAACTCGAGCTTGCTAGATGTGATGTGATATTGCTTTTTATGATGTCGAGGGCCCGACCCATGGAATTATTCGAAGACGCGCAGCCGGACACACTATACCGATCTATAATGCGGCACACGGCTCCAATGTTTGCTGATGTTGTGCAACCACGTGTTTACATGATTGTAAAACTCTTGTTGTAATGTGTGTCCGCATGATGTAATGTGTGAGCTTGCGTGTCCGCAGCGAAAATATCAAACGATCAGTATGCTAATCACGTGATTGAAAGATGAACCTTTCACCAGAGATCACCTTGACTGTTGGAGCCATGGTTGGAGCCGTGTGGCGACAGTAAGATGTATTGTCCGCTCAATTTATGCATGCGGGTGGCGAATATTTTCGCCGCGATTTCGCATGGTGTGTCCGCTCAAGTGTATTATCTGGTGTATAATTTGAACCAAAATATTAAGGGATTTTTTAAATTATCGTGGAACACCATAATCTACTTCTGACGTGCGACTCTACGCTGACCGCTGCTACAATATAATGCTACAAATATTCCGAATGTTGAGATTAGTACTAGTGGCTCCATGTATTATGTAAGGGAGGCAGTACGTTTTGCATTTTTCATGGAAAACTGTTTCGGGCAGTATGCTCTCGTTTGTTAAATACGGCCAATTCCAACAAAATGATACCGTTATTAAGCATGCGCTCAGGTACGTCTGATCCTAGATTCTAACGCGTTTCAATGAGGTTTAAATGATTTGCCGCCTGATAACAAATGGAGTGAGTAATTTGGATCAATATTTTCCATATTAACTAATGTTGAGTTTGTGCTTTCGCAGAAATGTATATGATTCTATCAAAATCATATACACAGGGGCTCGTGGCTAGAGGGGTGTGTGTGGGGCAGCGGAGGTTGTTTTTCCGTACTGGGTATATATTACAGCTATGGCTGTGGCAAATGACGCGCACGCTCGACGGAAAACTGTTTAGAACGCAAAAACGCACGTGCATTTTCCCTTTGAACCAAAATAAGTTATTACTGTGAACAAACTGCCACAGGAAAATGTAAGCTCATAACAGACAGGAAAAATCGATCTTACAACCGCGTTTATTAACATAACGCGCAAATAAATGTACACACACACACACACACACACACACACACACACACACACGCACACACACACACATTCATCGAACTTAATTATACGAGCAAAACGTGAACATTCGCATTTCGTTGGCGAAACACAATCTACTCGAGGCAGAGGCAAACGTGCAATTTCATGACTACGTTAACGAATTTTCTATGGTGTATATTTGTAAAAATGTTGTCGCAAATTTTTAACATTAAAAGTAAGTACTAACGGTACTAAATGTATCCTCAAATTCTTACCTGATAAGATTGTTTATCAACTAGTTAAAAATCCTAAAAACCTGGCGATTTTGATATATTGATCACGACAGAGTGTTTGTTCAGCATCGAGCGGGG
>NW_014578268.1:99074-102860 GCF_000485595.1 Priapulus caudatus
TGTGTGCCTCAGCCTACGTACAATACCTACGTGTACCGCAGCCACGTACAATACCTACGTGTACCGCAGCCACGTACAATAACTATGTGTACCGCAGCTACGTACAATAAGTATGTGTGCCTCAGCCTACGTACAATACCTACGTGTACCGCAGCCACGTACAATACCTACGTGTACCGCAGCCACGTACAATAACTATGTGTACCGCAGCCAGGTACAATACCAATAATGTCCACCGCAGCTACAATAGAGAGAAACTAACGTGGCCGGTGGAGTCGTTCGTCCCCTTCGTGCATCTGTTGCCGCACTAAAGCTCACGCGCGGGGAGAAAATGCATCGAAACAGAATTGTGAGAAATAAGTCAACCCTGTATGCAACGGTCACTCGAAAGAAACGCCAAAAAGTGTCATTTATAGACAGGTATCCGTTCTTTAGCCGGTGTTTCACTATATAACAGATAGGCGAGGGGAACAGCAAAAGTGTCCTTTACGGACAGGTGTCCGTTCTATAGAGGTGGCCGCTAACACACCAGTGATTGTATCTGTATGCTAGCTGGCATTGACCGACGGGGACCCATCGCCAGCATTGCAGCAATAATGCTCAATTGCAGGCGCGCTGCATGGTGAGAGACAGACAGATATATATATATATATCTATATATATATATATATATATATATATATATATNTCTCTCTCTCTCTCTCTCTCTCTCTCTCTCTCTCTCTCTCTCTCTCTCTCTCTCCCTCTCGCGTTCTCGCCACACTCGCTTCCAATATCTACAACCTGCGATCAATCCACCAGACGCAGTAACCATCTTTTGACCCACGGGCCTCCTATACTACTATCCCCCACCCTACCTCCGTTGTCGTCCTTCGTCGCCCCACCCTCTCCCGTCGCCTCCTCCCCCCACCCTACCTCCCTTCTCGTCCTTCGTCGCCCTTCACACCCACGCTAGCGCTAGAATCAATCGCACGCCCTCTGCCCCAGCTTTATGACTCGTCACGCGTTGACTCACTCATCAATCTCGCTCAAAGGAGTGGAAATAGCACATACTATTTATCATACGTAGGCGTTCAAGCGCGCGTAAACTGCTAGTAACTATGCAAAAAATTAAATTTTATGTTCTCGTTTGATGCGTTCGACTCGTTGGGTACATCCCGAGACAACGTCTAGATTTGGTTTTCTGTATCATGAATTCTAGCCCCCAAAACAAATATGACGAATAACAGGACTTGAATACAATATTACATTGTATACAAGATTATTACCGCCTTCGTTAATCTATTTATAGAACTAGTCGTGCACCAATAAACAGGAACGGAGAAACGAAGAAAGCACATATAGATCGTATAGATCATAAAGCTCGAGAAAGTTCACCGCTGGTATATGGATACATGTGTATCCTTCTTGCTCTCGGCGATGGCTTCGTATCTCGTGTATACTCACTCGGTTGCCGTGTGCGTGCGCGCGCGCGCGCGCGCGTGTGTGTCTGTGTGCGTGCGTGCGTGTGTCTGTGTGTGTGCGTGCGTGCGTACGTACGTGCGTGCGTGCGTGCGCGCGTGTGTGTATGTGTGTGTTTGTGCATAGCAGACGCCCAAGCTTGCACATTACATAACATCACAAGAGCTAATAAATACCACACACATACATAATATACAATAAGGTATTATTAGCTCTTGATAACATCCGCTTATATTAACTGGTAAAACGAAATGTGCTATTCGCAGTGTTGTGCAGATGATGGGTGGCGGGGTGGGTGTGTGGTTGTGCTGTGTGTGTGCTTGTGTGGCGTCTGTGTGTGTGTGTGGGTGTGCGTGTGGTGTGCGCGCGCGCGTGTGCGTCTGTGTGTGGGTGTGTGTGTGTGTGTGTGTGTGTCGGGTGCGTGCGCGCGGTGGTGCGTCTGTGCGTGCGTGCGTGCGTTGTGCCTGCGTGCGTGCGTGCGTGCGTGCGGGCGTGCGTGTGGTGTGCTGTTATGGGATGTGGGGGGTTCTTGTGCAATTAGCTGCCCCCCGCGCGCCTGCTTGTGTTTTTGCCCCGTGCCGCGGCAACACGTTTTCGGGCTCGCAGGCGATCAGTAATAAAACAGCAACCGAGAGGTCATGTGTCATACTTAATTATCAGTCCGCACTGATTAATTAATGCCTCGTCGCTCCGGAGAAGAAGAGAAAATAAAATGCATTCGATTCGACAGCGATAGGGTATGTTACGCGTGGCCGTAAACTATATAAATAGTTATGATAAACTATATAAAGATTTACCGTAAACTAGTAAGACGTCCGTAATTGTTATTAAATAATAGAGTTCACTAAGTCTAAAGTCGAAAGTTTAAAGTATATAAAGACTTAAACGTAAGTAAGTAAATACTTACCTAAGTCGAAATACGTTACCTAAGTCGCTGGGAACTAACCAACCAACCCTCAAGGAAAGGTGTCAACCCTCGTGGGGTATGAGCATTGAACCCTTATGGGTGGGTGAGTGGAGTTGTGTTGGTGGGTGGAAGGGTTGTGAGTGGGTTGTTGGTGGGTTGGGTGGGGGGAGTGGAGTGGTTGGGTGGGCTTAAGTTAGATGAGGAGCGGCTTAGCCACGTTGGTCTGAGTGAGAGATCTGTTGGATAGTGTTAGGCGATGAGTGAGGGCGAAGGACGTATTCATATTTCATCGTCATCGCCTAGACCCGCTCAGCTGCGTCATTACTCGTCTCCGTCTCCCCGGAACAATGTCAAATAATCCCGAAGATGTTATATTATATATATATATAATATATATATTATTTGGTTATGTAACATTTTCTATAAATTTCGCCGCTGACGTGTCGGGCATTAGTCAAAATGTTTCATTTTTATTAGCTTGGCTCGGCGTTTGGGGTACGTACAGTAGACAGTCATGCTGCATTGCGCACGCAGCCACAGCGACGCGTAAACCTAACCCGCTCACATACAGACACACACGCACGCACGCACGCACGCACGCACGCACGCACGCAGCGCGACAGGAACGCACCACGCACGCACGCAAACACGCACGCACATACGCACGAAGCACGCACGCACTACGCACGCAAGAACGCACGCACGCCGCACGTATAACGTACACACGCGCTGCGTACGCACGCACGCACGCACACATGTACGCACAACGCACGTACGCACGCACACACACATCTCTCGTCCGCAGACGGCGCATAATAAAGAAACTCTCTCGTGTTTATTCTCCCCCTCACCCAGAAATACTCAGAGCACATGCGGGCGCAAACCCGCATGCCCGTTACAGGCGAGGCATCCTCCGCGATGACGCTTCTGCAACTCTCTCGCATGGACCGGAAATCAACAAACAAGCCAGCAACAGCAGCGCGGCCATCGCAACAACAACGGACACGGGACCGTGACGCTACGGCCCCGGGAGGATCGGCGAGCGACAGCCCCTGTCAGTCGCCCGGCCACCAGCGAGTCCGGCGCGTCCGAGCATTCGCGTCTGACGCGCCTACGCGCGGCCACGACGTGCCGCACCTGTTGTCAAAACGGAGAACAACATCGGGGTGAGTTCGGTGGCGAGTTCCCCCGGGCACTCCCCGGCGAGTCCCTACCACCGATGAGCACACCAGGGGCGTCGGCATCGGCGGCCGTCGCTCGGGCAGCCCCGGGCAGCAACCGCCCTCAAGTCCGTACGGCCGGCATGGCGCCCCTGGCGACGGTGCTCGGCATGATGCTGGACGAAGTAGCCGGCGGGACGGTCGTCGTCGACGAGATGAGTCTTTATCATACCTAGAAGAGCGTGGATAACCAGTCGA
>NW_014578268.1:103777-104936 GCF_000485595.1 Priapulus caudatus
AGAGAGAGCGAGAGAGAGAGAGAGAGAGAGAGAGAGAGAGAGAGAGAGAGAGAGAGCGAGAGAGAGAGAATTGTTAATTGTTTGTTTACCTGCGCCCTGCAGGTGTTCATGTCGAAGCCGGAGCTGCAGCTGCACATGAAGGCTCACATGCAGGAAACAAAACCCTACAAGTGCGCGCTCTGTCACAAGGCGTTCGCCAACTCGTCCTACCTGTCACAGCACAACCGCATCCACGCTGGCATCAAGCCCTACAGCTGCCAAGTGTGTCAACGCGCCTTCACTCAGCTATCGCATCTGCAGCAGCACATGCGAACGCACACAGGTGAGTGAAATATATAACATTGCGTCGTTAAAATATCATAATATCATTATATTACAATGTATGCACTATACAATATATCAGGAGTGAATAATCTATAATCTATAATCTATTATTATTCACTCCTGAATATATTATTGCGATATTAGTTAAATTGCCGGACGACGGCG
Organism: Priapulus caudatus; assembly: GCF_000485595.1. Taxonomy (NCBI): domain Eukaryota; kingdom Metazoa; phylum Priapulida; class Priapulimorpha; order Priapulimorphida; family Priapulidae; genus Priapulus; species Priapulus caudatus. The sequence goes on from NW_014578268.1 coordinate 104,267, forward strand.
TTGTGCGCATGCGCGCGAGGCTACGGGATGAAGTCGAATTATTTTTATTTGGTTATTTACTTAATTTTATTAATATATTATTCAATTTTTAGCTCATCTGACGAAGTCAGATGCAGCTTGTAGAATCGCATGAGCGTGCGTCCGTCCGTCCGTCCGTGCGTGCGTCAACAGTTGGGCATAAATCTTAACCGCTCGACGTATGGTCACGATATTCGGGACGTCGGGGGGGGGGATCGTGAAAAGGACTCAGGATGACAAATTTGGGGGTCAGGGGTCAAAGGTCAAGATGTGTAAACGGAAGGGGAATATTTCCCCCTTAACTTAAGGTATAGGAGGAAATACGGAATGGCGGCACAAATCTTAACGGCTCGACCTATGCTCTTAATATTCGGTGTATAGTGAGTGTGGTGGGCAGGAAACCCATCACCAGTGCGAAATTGAAGGTCACAGGTCAAAGGGCAGTGGGGGAAAAGTCAGATATCAGGCATTTTCTGAGGACATGGCTTAATGGACAGAGTGGAAAACCTTTTTGTTTCAGCGCTGACCTACCATTTTTATCACTTTATTGAAAGGACCATGAAATGTGCTTTCCACTGACGTGCAAAGAGGAATGTACGGTCTACGATATTCGGGACGTGGGGGGGTAATCCGAAAACGAGTTGGGATGTCG
>NW_014578268.1:105167-106288 GCF_000485595.1 Priapulus caudatus
TCACACGACTTAAATGTTACGTTTATAACCGTAGCAACAGACCTCAGATGAGCCCAGACGCTCTGCGGCTCTTGTTTCATGTGGAGTTTGATGTTATAAAACCTGTATGTAGCCGTCATTCGAGGAAAATGTGTCCCACAACGAAATATGTCTTTTATTAGAAAGGTGTCCATTCTATAAAGATTGTTTTAGTGTGACTGCACTCGAGGGAAACGCTAAAACTGTCCTCTATAGAAGAGTGTTCGTTCTATAGAAGTGGTTTTTATAGTGTGACTGCACTCGAGAGAAAAAAACGCTAAAATAAATCTTCTATAGACAGGTGTCCGTTCTATTGACGTTCCAAGGCTAATTAGCCCACAAAATAAGGACAGCTTTCACACTTTCCATAGATAGGGAGGGGGTTATTTGACCACTGGTCTAGTCTCTTGACACTAATGAAGTGAGTGACAGATCGGTTGCCCGGCGACGAGTCTCTGAGACCGAAATTCTACTAACTAATTATGACGGAATTTGCTTCATTACAGAGATGTTTCGCTCTAACGCAGATGTGACTGTATGCCTTAGGCTGAAAGCGTCTATGTCCCCCGGGGTACTGCCGGAACGTACCCTGGGTACGGTGTGGTATACAGGAACGTACGCTGGTACTATCTAATATGCCGGACCGTACCTCGCCTACTCCACTAACGAGTCTAGGGAGTTGCCTACGCCTACTCCCTAACCCTAACCTTAACCCGAACCCGAACCCTAACACTAACCCTAATCCTAACCCTAACCATATCAAATAGTGACCAGGGTACGTTCCGGCAGTACCCTGGGGGACATAGACCCGATGAGCATTACTTAGTATCAATCGTGTGAACTATTACACATCGTATTTAGTCTGTCGCGCGTGGGTACATGACATGCGATCCCGTAAAAGTTGAGAAGCTGGGGGAGTGCGAGAGATATCGAGAGACGTGGATCATAAAATCGGCAGGAAAAACGAACGAGCGCGAATAGAGAGAGAGAGAGCGAACCCGCAGATTCGCAGACGAACTGCAAAAATTGCCGCAGCAAAAACTCTTCGACAGACATGAATGCATAATTGTGGCAAAATAACCATCGCCGCTCGATTTGTAGTC
>NW_014578268.1:108957-110258 GCF_000485595.1 Priapulus caudatus
CACCACCACCGCCACCACCACCACCACCTCTACCACCACCACCACCACCACCACCGCCACCACCACCACCACCTCTACCACCACCACCACCATCGCCATCACCATCATCATCATCATCATGGTTGAGTATAGCGAGTCCCAGCACACCACCTGCATCAAAGCGTCTCTTTCTAGGACACGTACCTGGAGAAACACATGCACAAGCACCTCACCGACGACAAGAACCAAGGTGGCGCCACCGGGCCGCCGCATGGCACCACAGACAAGCAGCTGACGGCCTTCAACGCTCTCAAGGCGTCGCAGAAATCGTCGTCGTCGTCGTCGATTGCCGACGTCGTTGGCTACGACTGCTGGGGCGCGTCGCCCGCGAAACGCGTCGGCGTCGGCGGTCTCGACGCGCTGCAGGCGCCCCCTATGTCGGCCGCGTTCGCGTCTTCGGCGATGGCGCCCCCTGACGGACACAACCCGTACTCGTGGAACGTGCCAATTAAGATGGAGACGCTGACGGACGACGCCGGCGGCCAGGTGGCTCTGCCTCCGATCTCCCTCCCGCAGAACAGCATCGCCGGCGGATACCCAACGAAATACGGAGGCGGCGGCGGCGGCGGCGGCAGCATCGTTCAGCATCACCATGGCGACAAGCGACAGACGCCGTACTCCGTCCGCGGCGTCGGCGGCAAGTCGTCGTCGTCGGCGTTCACGCCCGTCGGCCACGCCGGAAACGTCGCCACGGCCGCGGCAGACCCGCTCGCGTCTCAGCATCCCCCAGCGCCCGTCTCCCGTCCGTCGTTCTTCCCGTTCGACTCGTTCTATCCGAAGGTGCACCATCAGTCGGAGCCGCTCTACGAGCACATGTACCAGAACGGACTCGCCGGGTCTGGCTACGCAATGAACTACTACGTACCGACGCACGGAGCGTACACGCCGACGGACGGGTTCCGCGAGAAGGAGGCGCACGAGTACTCCGACTGAGCAGGAGAGAAGAAGACGAGGAGGAGGAGGAGGAGGAAGAGGAGGAGGAGGAGGAGGAGGAGGAGGCAGAGGTGGAGTCAGCGGATGAGGAGGAGGAGGAGGAGGAGGAGGAGGAAGCAGAGGTGGAGTCAGCGGATGATGAGGAGGAGGCAGCTGAGGAGGCATAGGTGGGAGAAGAGGAGGAGATGGATGAGGCAGAGGAAGAGGAAGAGGAGATTAAGGGAGGTCATGCCTCTCTCCACCGCGCATGCAAAGCCGATGAGAAGTGGTAGGAGAAACGGTGCCTTGTACATGAAGGATGAGGAGGAGGAGGAGGAGGAGGAGGAGGA
>NW_014578268.1:110626-111369 GCF_000485595.1 Priapulus caudatus
AAAAGAGAGAGAGAGAGAGAGAGAGAGAGAGAGATGGAAAATCCGACCTCTGCACAACCCTCGCGAAGCCTTAATCGGACGATGAACTCTTCATCACTGGCGCTGTCGACTCGACACACACACGCGCGCGCGCACGCACACGCGTGCACGCATCATGGGCCGTCACATGCTGCCACTGCTCCTGCTGCTGCACCAAGACATCGTCGTTGTTGTTCTTGTCGTCATCGTTTCAAGTTTTAACGCGCGTTTTTTTTTTCTCCGCCCCGACTCAATTTCGGTATATGGCTTGTAATAAATCCTCTAGCGGTGGCAGCAGCATCGGTTTCCGCAGTTCACTGAAGTGAGCTGCTTTCACTCGGCTCTCTCGTCTGCTCTTCCGCCCGCGCGGGGGCGGGTACACAGCGGCAGGGGTTCAGGGTTGTACGGGATAGAAGAGGGAACCATCCCGGTGAAAAGAAAACCGGGAGAGGGGAGGGATTCGTAGAAAAAATCCCGGTTGGAGTAGTTGCCACACGCTGACTGATAAGTTGAGATAGCGCCGAATCGGGGATTTTAGAATCGATAAGCAGAAGGAAGGTAGTTTGTTGCGATGTTGGTACGCCGACAGAAATCTATATGAACCTGTTGAATGTGGCTCACTACGATGTAAAATCTATGACGTGTTTTTTTAGTAGTATTTTAGTATGACTGATAAAGGTTTGTTTTTATAATTATTAACTGCTTATCGCTTACATTATATATAT
>NW_014578268.1:112325-123593 GCF_000485595.1 Priapulus caudatus
TATATGTCTGTATATATATATATATATATATGTACATATATGTCTGTATATATATATATATATACATCTGAAGGACAACACTTGATACGTTGTCAGTAGTAGCTGCTTATCGTAATCTCGGTCTATTTTTATACAGCATGTAAGAGCAGAAATCATAGCAAAGCTTGTGTTACAAACAACGTTGACTATTTTCGTGCCAACCCACAGATTTAGTATTATTAATGATACCGTATATATGATGAAGCGAATATATAAATGTATATATATTATTAATATGCATTTGCGTAGGTGTGTAGCGATAGTTATTTCGTATTTCGTGCGTAAGTGTGTTGGCCTGCAATAATAACATACGAGGGGATTTTTTTAGAAAATAACTAAAGGCTGTGATAAACCAATATGGAAGCTGCGTGCGGAAATTTAAATAAATTTTCCTATTGGTTACGAGGTTGTTATTTCCGCTTCCGGTTGTAAAACGCGAATAGTAACCTATTCTGTCGTGATGCAGGCTGATTGTGTGGACATATTGCTGATTCCGGGTGACACATCGACAGATTAAAGGTCATACGATAGTCAGTAATCAGAAGAGAGCGTAAGAGAGAGGGGGAGAGGGAGAGGAGAGAGAGAGAGAAAGAGAAAGACAGAGAGAGAGAGAGAGAGAGAGAGAGAGAGAGAGAGAGAGAGAGAGAGAGAGAGAGAGAGAGAGAGAGAGAGAGAGAGAGAGAGAGAGAGAGAGAGAGAGAGAGAGAGAGAGAGAGAGAGAGAGAGAGAGACGAGAGGGAGAGAGAGAGAGAGAGAGAGAGAGAGAGAGAGAGAGAGAGAGAGAGAGAGANAGAGGGGAAGAGGAGAAGAGGGGGAGAGGGAGAGGGGGAGAGAGGAAAAGGAGAAGAGGGGGAGAGAGGGAGAGGGAGAGGAGAAGAGGAGAACAGGAGAAGAGGGGGAGAGAGGGAGAGAGGGAGAAGATCAGTGTGGGCCGCACCACCGCAGTAGAACCCCACCGCCACCCATCTCCGTATTCCCATAAAAATACCGCGACGACGACGACGACGACGACGACGACGCATTCCATCGCCCCTTTTCTCGTCGGCTGCCGACGTCAGAGTGACGTCACTCCTCGGTCGCGGCGTCGTTGGTCCTTGCCGTGCTGCTATCGTCATCGACGTCGTCCCCTGCCGACGACAGTGAGCGCACTGTACGTGGTGTTGGCGGCAGCGGCGGCGCGGGGAGGGAGGGGGGGGGTCTTGATAGACGCGGGCAGGCGCGCGAGACAAACGCACACATGTTCTCCAGGCAACATTACGTTGGTTTTTATACGTTTCATCTCTCTCCCTCTCTCTAGATCTCTCTCTCGCGCGCTCTCTTTCTCGCTCTCTGTCTCTCTCTCTCTCCCTCTCTCTGTCTCTCTCCCTCTCTCTCTCTCTCTCCCTCTCTCTAGATCTCTCCCTCTCTCTCTCTCACTGTCTCTCTCCCTCTCTCTGTCTCTCTCTCTCTCTGTCTCTCTCCCTCTCTAGATCTCTCTCTCGCGCGCTCTCTTTCTCGCTTTCTGTCTCTCTCTCCCTCTCCTCTCTCTCCCTCTCTCTGTCTCTCTCTCTCGCGCGCGCGCTCTCTTGCTCTCTCTCGGTCTCTCTCTCCCTCTCTCTGTCTCTCTCTCTCTCTCTCTCTCTCGCGCTCTCTTTCTCTCTCTCTGTCTCTCTCTCCCTCTCTCTGTCTCTCTCTCTCGCGCGCGCGCGCTCTCTTTCTCTCTCTCTGTCTCTCTTTCCCTCTCTCTGTTTCTCTCTCCCTCTCTTTGTCTCTCTCTCTCGCGCGCGCTCTCTTTCTCTTTCTCTGTCTCTCTCTCTCCCTCTCTCTGTCTCTTTCTCTCTCTCTCTGTGTCTCTCTCTATTTCTTTTGCTCTCTTTGTCGCTCTTTCTGTGCGTCTCTGTTTCTCGAGCGCGCTCTTATTCTCTCTTTTCTCTCTTCCATCGCTCTCTTTCGCGTGCTATCGTTGCTCGTCTCACTCGCTTTCCGCTCGCCGTCTCTCTATCGCGTGCGCGCTATTCCCCCTCTCACTCTGTTCGCGCGCCCTTCTTTCTCTGCTCTCTTCTCTCTTCTCTCTCTCTCTCTCTTCTCTCTCTCTCTCTCTTCTGGTCTCTCTCTCAACGTTACTCACTCTTTTGCTTCCGTTCTTTCGCCAACTCTTCTGTCTTTTCTTTTCCACTTTCTATCTACGCCTGACTCCCTTGTCTCGCTTCTTTATATCCGTTTCCCCTCTCCCCTCTACGACTTTCTCCTCGTCCCTATCCCCTCTCCCCTTCCCCTTCTCCCTCTCCTTCTCCCCTTCCCTTCCCTTCTCCCCCTCTCCTTAGACTCTTCCGCTGAGTCAGCGGTCGACCGCTGCAAAACAGAGAATCGAATATTCACGTGTAAACATTAGCGAGTGAGAGTTATGCAAGAGTTAAAGGAGGAGCGTGAGCGAGAACGAGAGTGAACGCGCGCGCGGCGCGCGAGGAGAGAGGCGGTGGCATTTTTTCGCATAGACGCTGCGTACGGGCTAAGAATAACCCCGGCGCTCAACTTTTTATATGTCCTATATTTCGTTGGCAAGACCGTGTTTGATTGCATGGCCATGGCGGGGTGCGATCTTGCATGCTTAGACATGCATGTGTCGGGACAGGCGCGCTGTACACATACGCACACGCACATACGCACACATCTAAATTTATAAGCCGGGCGCCGAGCTGAATAATCTGTATCTGACGATTGAGTATCTGAAAGAGAGGGGAGGAAGAGAGAGGGAGGAGAGAGAGCAGAGAAGACGAGAGAAGAGAGAGAGGGAGGAGGAGAGGGCCAGAGGAAGGGAGGAAGAGAGATGAGAAGAGAAGATGAGGCAGAGAGAGAGAGAGAGACAAGAGAGAGAGGGGCGGAGGAGAGAACGAGAGAGAGAGCACGGATGAGGAGAGTGGAGAGAAGCTGGGGAGAAAGAGAGAGAGACGAAGGAAGACATAGAGAGAGGCAGATGAGAAAGCGCAGGCTGCAGCGCGCGCGAAAGAAACAGAGAGACAGCGAGAGACAGAGCGATCACTGCGTGGTTACTCAGCATCTAGATTCGTTCACGTGGCGTCTCCATTATCACTAATACGTTACAGAGTCAAATGAGAGCGACGGATTGTCGCTCTCTACTCGCGTGTCTTGCCACGACTGCAGACAGTCGCAAACCCCCAACTCTTGTTCATTCTCGACTTTTCGCTCATCGTGTTTTTTTTCTCTAGAAGTTGCGCGTTGGAAAGGGCATCTTCCAGTGATGACGGAGATTGGCATTTAAGCGCGCATTTTCAGCGGTGTACATGGCGAGCGAGAAAATTTCCCCCCGGAGCGAGAAATATCCATTTAGGTGTTATTTTACGTCCTTTTTATCTCCCTCTTCGACTCGAGGAACCGGCTCTTCGTTCACGTGTAAAACGAAATCGAATTTGGGTCCGTTTTTTTCCGTGTGACTTTCTGGCTAGAGACTTTGGCTTCGGAGCGTGGGGACTGGATACTGATTTATGGAAGTGTCACGCTTGTGCAATAATGATATTTCACCCCTTGTTCACGTGTATAACCAAACCCGAGTGCAATACTAAGTAAAACCCGTCCTGATGGCGTATGAATAATGATGATGATGATGATGATGATGATGATGATGAAGATGCTGATGACGGATCTGTTGTTGATGATGACGAGGACGATGATTATTATGCCGATGACGAGGTGATGATGGCGATGACATGATGAGGATGATGATGATAATGATGATGATGACGATGATTATGATGATTATAATGATAATGATAATGATGATGATGACGATTATAATGATAATGATTATGATGATTATAATAATAATGATAATGATGATGATTATGATGATGATGATGATAATGATGACGATGATTACGATGCTGCTGATGGGAATGATGACGTGGGTGCTTCTGTAACAGTAACACCATCTTACTTCGTAACATCGCACGCGTGCGCAATCGCCCACGGTAAACCCCGTATCATGGCCTCCCTCACATCCAGCCGCACCCACTGCCAGCCCCCGTACAACTCGTCTACGTATAAACCTCGCTCCGAATGCAGCGACCGACGACGACGACGTTGCTGCTGCTGTATCACGTGATGAGAAGGAGAGTTGTCGCTGCCGACGAAATGCAGCAATAATGACGACGACGACGACGATGACGATGACGATGACGATGACGATGACGATGACGACGATGACGATGACGATGACGATGACGATGACGATGACGATGACGATGACGATGACGATGACGATGACGAGCAGTATTGAGAGGAAAAATATAACACGCAGTATGTAGGGTGTGTGTATGCGCGCGCTGAAACAGTATTGTGTAGATATGTATACGGTATCGTAACACTTACGATTGGCATGAGTATTATTGTGTTGTTTACGTTGGAATGATAAACGAATGTGATATATAAACGTTTTCTTTCTTTCGCGTGTGTGATTCTTTTCGTGTGTTCATGTTCCTTATTATCTTTGATAATTAAATCGGTAATCAGGTATTATGATATGTCGAATCTACATGCCCACTACAATATCTTATCATTGTTTATAATCTGTATTTAATATCTCACTATTATGCTGCCTAACTAGCTTCTGTGGCTAGATACACCACAGAAGAGAGAGACGCCAGAGAGACAGAGAGAGGAGATGAGAGAGAGCGATGACAGGAGAGAGACGGGAACGGGAGAGAGAGAGACGAGAGAGAGCAGGCGGAGACCCGCGACCGACAAGACGAGAGACGGAGAAGGGAGACGGATAGACCGAGGAGAGGGACGAGAGAAGACGAGAAGGGGAGGAGAGAGAGGAGGGAGAGAGGAGACAGCGGAGAAGACGAGACGAAAGAGCAGAGCCGAGAGGGGACGAGCGAGAGAGAGAGGGAGAGAAGAGGAGAGAGAGGAAGAAGGAGACAGAGAGGGAAGACGGGGGAGAGAGACGGAGCGAGAGAGAGGGAGGACGACGAGGAGGAGAAGAAGGAGACCGAGAGAGAGAGAGAGAACGACGAGAGAGGAACGAAGCGACAGCGAGATGAGAGAGAAGAAAAATAACAGAGAGGAGTGGGGGGAGATCGACTAATTAACTAATAGTAACTCTGCCTTAAATCACATGCTGATAATTTATGTGCGTTCGAGCCCCGTACGTGGGAAACGGAATTCCATTCTAGCGCACGCTGAATAACTTCTTACATTCGGACGTATACGCTCACACAATAATCAACCCGAATAATAAATAAATATACTGGCTCGTGCGTCATGATGTGTCAACGGTGATGTATCGATATTCAATATCGAAAAATTGACGATTGATTAGCCATTGGTGATGTCGAAATAGTTATGCCAGTTAGTTATGTTTCTGACGTAACCTACGAGGTAGGTACATGCAACGCCATCTCTTGGTAACCGAGGTAAAATAACGTAAAAGTAATCGACGGCGCTCTGTAGCCAGCGAGTAGCGGGGTAAACTATAGTGCCCGTGTGCGTGTGCGTTCCTGCGTGCGTGCGTTTGCGTGCGCGTGCGTGTAGGTGCGTGCGCGTGTATCTGTGTGACATGTGTCTGTCGTCTGAGTACAGTCGTTATATTTTTGGTTTATTCTACCAGCCTTTATACCGACCACGGGAACGCCCCCCCCCACCCCCCACCGGCCCCTTGAAACACACCGACTGTCAATCAAATGATAATCACATCGTAATTCTACGAACTAGAACCCAAACGCTTTGCATTAATTCTAACGCGTCAAATGCGTCACGCTGTAACGGCTACACGCCACATGCACGCGGGAAGGCGGACGTATCGCGCCTTGGTGATTGAACCGTATAGAAAGGCGTGTCCACATAGCGGAAGGGAAACTATTGTGAAAGGCGGGGGAGAATAATTATATAGAAACCGTCGCAGCATAAAATATCGAAATGGAGTCGTAATTCCAGTTTATTGTTCCTGGACCACATGCATCGCCTTCCCCGTTTAATTAATAAAAGTTTTTTAACGATGTGGATTTTATTTTATGGCTTACCGTGAGCGGTGTTTTTTTTTGCTTTCGTTTTCGACCGCCAGAGGCGCTTCCCTGAAAAATGAGCTCGCCAGCGGCAGCGCTGAAAGGGGATAGGATATGTTTACTAGCCACTTCTAATTTTACATATATTTTCGATATATTAAATGAATGGCAACAACCCTAAAAAGTGCCCTACCTAAACCCTAACCCTACCCTGACCCCTAATTAAATTTAAAAATATATGTTAAATTAGACAGTGCCCTGTAATACATATGCCTTCCCCCTTTCAGCGGCAGCGCGGTGGATTTCCTCTCAATCGGGGTAGTGGCGCCATCTATAGGAGAAGCACATCAACAACGACTCAGCGCAGGCATCCTACAATGACAGCGCTTGAAAGGGATGTCACATGTCGAGTCTCACTCAAACTATCGCCAATAATTACTGTTAAAAAAATGCGAAAAGAACCCAGGTAGTTCTGAAAAGGGTTTCGCTTCAAATCGACTCTATTATCCACACAGCCACACGCGCTACAGAGCACAACATTGTATCAACGTATCGCGCCGTCTGTCGCTACATTGCACCTAGTAACGATTTTGTAATTTACCTCGTCTTCTTCGTTCGCTAAGCGTCAAACAAAGCACAGAACACATCGATCTTTCTTCACTGCACAGTGCAGTCCCGTAAATTCCCCCACGACGTGTAGACTGACGCCTGTGTCGGTTCGAAGCACGCCAACTGCGCACGGCAAACGACGCGCGAGCCACTCTCGCGCTTCGGCAGCCGATTGAGCAGATTCGATATTCGGAGAGAAATCCAGCGAAAAGAAATTGAATCTGTTTTATTCGGTGTTTATGAGATCAGAACAGATAAGAATCATCAGCTTTGTGCGTGGATAGATAGATAGATAGATAGATAGATAGATAGATAGATAGATAGATAGATAGATAGATAGATAGATAGATAGATAGATAGATAGAGTAGACTAGATTAGATAGATAGAATAGAGACAGACAGACAGCAGACGAGACCAGACAAGACAGACAGACAGACAGACAGACAGATAGATAGATAGACACACGTGATCAGGACTGCCCATATACACACACGCATGCACGCACGCCATTGCAGACCACGCCGTACACACACGCATCACGCCACGCACGCAGACACCGTAACACACGCGGCACGGACGCACCGCCCGCATGCAGCCTCGTCACATCACACGATGGCACGCCGAATCGCACGCGACGCAGACACCGCGTACACACACGCCGCAGCACGAACGCCATGTGCATGCAGACACCCGTACACACACGCGCATGGCACGCACGCATGCAGATCACCCGTACACAGCACCATGCACGCACGCACGCAGACACGCTTCGTACAGCACACAGCGCAATCTGCACGCGACGCATGCAGACACGCCGTAGCATCACGCATCAATCTGCAGCGCAGCGATGCAGACAACCCGTACACACGACGCGCATGCAGCGCACGGCATGCACAATCCCCGTACACCACGGCGCAATGCACGGCATGCACGCACGCACGGGCACGCACGCACGCCACGCAGACACCGTACACACACGCGCACACGCACGCACGCATGCAGACACCCGTACACACACGCACACGCACGCACGCATGCAAGAACCGCCGTACACACACGCATGGCACGCACGCACGCATGCAGACACCCTAGCACAGGCGCACACGCCGCACGCATGCAAGACACCCGTACACACAGGCATTCACGGCCACGCACGCACGCACGGCAGAACACCCGTACACACACGCATGCACGGCACGCACGCATGTAGACACCGTACACACACGCCTGCACGCACGCACGCATGCAGACACCGCGTAACACACACCGCGCCATGCAGCGCACGCGACGCACGCATGGCAGACAGCGTCCCATACACACACGCATGCACGCCACAGCCTGCACGCCAGCCACGACGCACGCACGCACGCACAGCACGGCATGCCAGAACACTCGTACACACACGCATAGATAGGATAGATGGAGATAGATATATAGATAGATAGATAGACAGACAGACAGACAGACAGATAGATAGATAGCATAGATGAAGACTAGATAGATAGATAGATAGATAGATAGATAGATAGATAGATAGATAGAAGATAGATAGATAGATAAGATAGATAGATAGATAGATAGATAGAAAGATAGATAGATAATAGATAGTAGATAGAATAGATAGATAGATAGCTAGATAGATAGATAGGATAGAGCAGACAGACAGATCAGACAGAACAGACAGGACAGCAGACAGACAGACAGACAGACAGCACAGAATACGATAGATAGACAGCACTGACAGACACCCATATACAGCACGACGCATGCCACGGCAAACGCATGCAGACACACCGTACACACACGCATGCAACAGCACGCACGCAGACACCCGTAACACACACGGCGCACACGCACGCAACGCATGCCAGACACTCGTACACATCACGCAATGCACGCACGCACGCACCGCACGCAGACACCCGTAACACAACACCGGCGCATGCAACCGAACGCATGCAGGACACCCGTACACACACGCGCATGCACGCACGCATGCAGACACCCGTACACACAGCGCATGCAGCGCAGCACGCCAGAACACCGTACACAGCACGCGCACATCGCACGCACGCATGCAGACCACACGTAGCATACACGCCAATGCATGCATGCACGCACGCATGCATGACACGGACCGTACAACACCCACGCGCATGCACGCACGCATGCACACACCCTTACACACGCGCATGCACGCATGCACCGCTACGCACTCGGCTATGCACGCAGCCACGCACGCAGACACCCGTACACACCGCGCACGGGCACCCCCCGGCCCGCTGGCCAGCGGCACCTCATCGGACGCAGGCCCACCGCAACGTCGCCCCCACGCCCCAAGGCCGTTGGTTTGGGAAGGACGGATAGCCGCACGACCGCATCGCATGCAATGCAGACACCCGTACACACACCACACGCACACAGCATGCAGACAACCCGTACACAGCACGCATGCAACGCACGCACGGCATTACGCAGACACTGCCGTACACACCGCGCACACGCACGCGCTACGCATGCCAGACACCCGTACACCACACCTAACACGCACGCTACGCACGCACGCAGACACCCGTAACACACACGCTGGCCGCACGCACGCATGTAAACCCCGTAGCACACACGCATGCCCCGCACTGCACGCATGCAGACACCCGTTACACACACGCATGCACCACGCACGCACGCGATGCAGAGACACTCCATACACCACAACGCTGCAGGCCACGCAACGCCACGCACGCACGCACGGCACTGCACGCATGCAGACACTCGTCACAACACAGACGCATGGCACGCACGCACGCCACCACGCATGCAGACACCCATCACAACGCATGCACGCATCAACGCACACATGCACGCACGCAGGCACGCACGCATGCAGACACACCATACACACACGCATGCACCGCACGCATACTGAACATGATACGCTCGAAACACGCAAGCACGCATGCACGCAATGCAGACAACGCACGCACGGGCATGCACGCATGCAGACACGGCAGACACCCACGCACGTGCACGACACGCACACTACCGCATCAAATACGTACATCCGTCAGACACGCCACATGCACAATACATGCACATGCCAGCCACAATACATGGCTGATGCTGTGCGTCGCACAACGAACGAACAGACGGTTTAACTTTGGCCAAAAGGCGTCGAGTTCACCTTAGGCTGCCCTGTCCGCGTCGGCACGGCTGTCGCTGCAGCCGCGTTCTATAACGCCCCCAGACGCGCGCGACGCACGAGAGAGAGAGGGGGGAGTGAGAGGGAGTGATAGAGAGACAAGAGAGAGAGAGAGAGGAGAGAGAGAGGGGGAGAGGGAGAGAGATAGAGAGAGAGAGAGAGAGGCAAGAGAGAAAGAGAGGGAGAAAGATGGGGAGAGCGGGGAAAGAAAGGAGAGAGAGAGAGGGAGAGAGAGAAGAGAGAGAGAGAGAGAGAGAGAGAATAGAGAGAGGCAAGAGAGGAAGTGAGAGAGAAAGAGAGAGAGAGAGAGAGAGAGAGAGAGAGAGAGAGAGAGAGAAGAGAGAGCGAGAGAGAGAGAGGAGAGGGAGAGAGAGCGAGAGAGAGAGAGAGAGCGAAAGACAGACAGACGAAAGAGAGATGAAAGAGAGACAGAAGAGAGCCGAGTGTGAAGAGAGAGAGAGAGAGAGAGAGAGAGAGAAGACAGACAGACAGAACAGAGAGATAGACAGAGAGACAGAGAGATGAGAGGTAAGAGAGAGAGAGAGATGAGAGAGAGAGGAGAGGCGAGAAGAAAGAAAAGAAGAAGAGATGAGAGATTTAAAAAAACTCCCAACTGGAGTTTTATTCACGGGGCCGGCGAAGGCATGCGGCGCCGGGTCGAAAAGTTCGCAGCTGTCTAATGATATAAAATACGAAAATAGAAGCGGCTCGCTGTAAAATCGATACGTAGTGGGTCTGAGCGCTACAGCGGCAGCAGCACGCATCAGCATCAGCAGAAGCAGCACAAGCAGCAGCAGCAGCAACGACCAGCTAGTAACAGCAGCAGTAGCAGCAGGGCAGCCAGGCAGTAGGCGGCAGCCGGCAGCGCAACGGTAGCGGCGGCGCAGCAGCAGCAGTAGCAGCAGCAGGCAGCAGCAGCAGAAAAGAAGCAAGCAGTAGCAAGCTAGCAGCAGGCAGCAGTAGGCAGCAGTATTAGCAGCAGCAGTAGGCAGCAGCAGCCGTACAGGCAGCAGCAGGCAGCCAGCAAGGCAGGCAGCAGCAGCACAAGCAGGCAGCGACAGCAGTAAAGGCAGGCAGCAACAGGCAGCAGTAAACAGCCGTAGTAGCAGCAGCCAACAGCAGCAGTAACAGCGCAGCAGCAGCGGCAGTAGCAGCCGACAGCAGCAGCAGCAGGGCAGTAACACGGTCAGCAGTGGCAGCAGCAGCAACAGCGGTGGCGGCGGCGCGAGATCGTTAGCGGAAAAACTCGTCTGCACACCTGAGCTGACGCGCGGGAAGGGGAGGGGGAGGGGGCAAGAGCTTTTCTCGAGTGCGCGGAGGGAGGGGGAGGGCTTTTCCCGAGTGCGAGTGCGGGGTGGGGGGGGCGTTTTCTCGGGAGCGCGTGAGAAAGTGGGATAGGGCTTTTTTCGGGTCATTCTCTT
>NW_014578269.1:0-7433 GCF_000485595.1 Priapulus caudatus
GCTACGATTATTACACTGGCACACATTGAAGGTCTGTTCATGTGTAACGAAAGAACACTGCAGGTTCAGAAATACTACTGGCCCTATAGACATTGAAAATTATCGAATATTACATGTAACAACTATATTCTATGAGATCCAAGGTTCATATACACGTGATAGTATTAACTGTCAAAACGTACTCATGACTCCATACTCACACATTCTAGATGNTCTCTCTCACTTTCTTTCTCTCTTTTTTTCTCTCTCTCTCTCTCTCTCTCTCTCTCTCTCTCTCTCTCACTCCCTCTCTCTCTCTCTCGCTTTCTATCTCTCTAGCTCTCCCCTGTCTCTCTCTTTCTTTCCTTTTCTCTCTCGCTCTCTCTCTCTCACTTTCTTTCTCTCTTTTTTTCTCTCTCTCTCTCTCTCTTTCTTTCTCTCTCTCTCTCTCTCTCTCTCTCTCTCTCTCTCTCATACATTGTAACGAGAATTGGTTATCACAGCTGCACTAAGCTAAGCAGTAAACCGCCTGCAGGCGCGCTCGTGTATACCAATAAATCGGCAGTGTTGTGTTAGTCCGCTTCCGACTGCCGCACACTGGCGCCACGTGCTCACCACTGGTCAGCGCTGTTAGGCTGGACACCTTTTATTGGTCATCGGCCACTTATAGCTGGAATGCGATGCTCGCTAATACTACATCAATGTCGTTCGCACACAACTCCGCTCCAAATCCTTCTTCCTAAATTCTTCACCATATAACCTCCACTCTAGCCTCGCCCCTATAGGTATCGCACGTTAGCCCCCTATATCACCTTCTCCATAACACATCATCCTTATAATCTCCATCTTATAGGCTCCTCGCTATAACCTCCCTGTAGCCTCTATACAGCCTCCCTATAGTGAATAAACCTGCACCTGTAACACTGAGAGATGGATTGCATGTTGTTATTAGTCTCGCGTGACAGAAGCCTCCTACGCTCGACAGTCACTCGCGACGCGCAGGGTAATATATATATATATATATATATATATATATATATATATATATATATATATATATATATATATATATATATATATGTATATGTATATACATACATATATATATCACATATGTATATGTATATATGGCTCAGCTGCGGCACATGCTGCCGGTTTATCACGGCGTGTCACGCGTGCCGCACATAATCGACTACAAATGGCAGCGGAAATGACAAACGACACGTGGGCGGCGAGTGGCTTTACGACAGCCGGGGGGTCGCCGGGGATGACAGCCACCCCCACCCCCACCCCACCCACAGCGCCACCGCGAGATTACATACGCCCGCCCGCCGCGCACAAGCAGCGCATCTTTACTGTACTGCTGATCTTCACTGTGCATAGACTCAATACGTTCTATGGAGGGGAGATATAGATATAGATATGGACAAGATAGATATATTGATATAGATAAGAGGGAGTATGGTGGTAACAATAGTGATGGCACGGGAAAGGCCAGTGGGGCCATTGCGGTAGGGATGGGAACACTGCGACGCAGGACTCGAATACAAGGAACGCGATAGTTGATCGTCAATATAGAATAAAACTCAAACTCAGAATAAAATAAAAGTGTTAATGACACTGTAGCTCACCTTGGGTGTGATAGAAGAGGGAGGGGGATATATAAAGCAAGAGTATATATTGGAGAACTCCCATTATATAGCATATCTCCCATTATATACTCTTGATAATGATATATGCATAAGTTTTGATGCGACAATAAATGTTTCAGATCAGAAAGTCTGATATCTTGACGAGAGATGGCGCTACGCCTAAATGATCGCCATTTTGGTTTTCAAATATCGCGCAAATAAAAACAATTAAATATTCCAGTCAAATGACTGTAACGAAGAATCTAAAACACAATAGTACACGTATATAGGTATAATTGTAGAGTTGTTGACCAGTTAGGATCAATAGGACGTTGTCATCTCTGCCATAGGAGTAACAACTGTTTTGGGGCTATAGCCTTACACATTCACATACCAAAATTTAACAAAATCGATTGAATTTAAATGGCCATTTTAATTTTTGCCAAAAAGTGGGCGTGGCTCGAAAATAGGTCGACTGTCGTGCTCCAAAATCGGAAGTTAAAATCTCTCCCATAGGAGTAACAACTGTATTCAATTTGAAACATGTGGGTCAAACGGTTCTTGAGTTATCGTTGACCGTAGGCAGACACTGAAATGCATAGTGAAATTGCCAAAATCTACCTAATTTGCATAATTTAAAAAAAAATCAAAACCTGTGTGATACGTTTTGGGGCCAGTCCTCATTCATTCACATACCGGAAATGAGCAAAATTCATTGAACCTTAACTGATTTATTGCCATTTCCATTTTTGCCAAAAAAGTGGACGTGGCTCGAATGTAGGTCGACTGGCGTGCTCCAAAATAGGACGTTGAAACCTCTCCCATAGGAGTAACAACTATATGCAATTTGAAATATGTGGGTCAAACAGTTCTTGAGTTATCGTTGACCGTAGCCAAATGTTGACGGACGGACGGACGGACGTACGACGGACGACACCCCATGGCAATAGCTCATCTTAACGATATCAATGCGAGCTAAAAACGCTAAACCTGCTCGAAAAAATTTGCTGGTAAAGCCGCGTCATCACACGGTAGGAGGAAAAGCCTGAGAGGAAGACACCGACTTACAGTTACAGTCAGTTTATAGGGAGGCGGGGACTGTAGCAACCCCCAGATAGTCCGTAACACAGCCATCACGGCTCCTCTATAGGCACGAAACCTCTCACGACCATCAGACAATCTACTCATCGAGAAAAAATCTGCTCCTAACCGCATCCTGCGTGTGCGGCAACCGCTAGTTTAGAAGCTTCCGTGTAGTGAGAGCGTTATAGAAACGCGCGCATCGAGTTGCTTATCGCTCCGTGAGGGCGATACATATACAACTCATAGACCGCAGCTACAGCACTCACACTCGCTTAACAAAATATTTTTTTAAACTACTAAAGGATTTACATAACTCGTGTGGGCTCAATAACCACTTAACCGCGGCATCATTATTTCAGCCACAATTGCTTTATTTGGTTGACTGCATGCTCGACAACATATATAGGGCCTATATATATAATATATAATATATATATATGTGTGTGTGTGTGTGTGTGTGTGTGTGTGTGTGTGTGTGTGTGTGTGTGTGTGTGTGTGTGTGTGTGTGTGTGTGTGTGTGTGTGTGTGTGTGTGTGTGTGTGTGCAAGCTTTTTTTGCATGTCAACCAAATAAAGCAATTGTCGCTGAAAATATATATATATGTTGGCGAGCATGCAGTCAACCAAATAAAGCAATTGTCGCTGAAATAATGATGCCGCGCCATAACCCAACGATAACGAATTGCTTTATTTGGATGACTGCATGCTCGGCAACATATAAATATATATAATATATATATATATATATATATATATATATATATATATATAACTTGTCACCCTCGCAAAACGTGCGACATCTCCACGCGCATATTAGAGGGCAGTCACAGTTCCTCCTTCTGCTTCTGAAGCCATCCAGCCAGCAGAGGAAGCCACCGCGGAGGCTTCCCCGCGCTGCTCTCTCTCGCGCAGCCGAAACGAAATCAATCGCCTCTTGTTGTTTTACGGCGCGGGGAAAAAAAACCACGGCGGCAACATCTAGACGGGCGACTGTGATTGCACTGATGGCGAAAAACCCCCGGCGCTTGCAGCATTTTTTTCGCTCTCGGAGATCACCCGCTTTGCGACGATTCGAGTGGGATGGCGGAGGGCGAGGGGCGGGAGGGAGTGGAAGAATACGACGCGAGTAGACACAACAAGCGTCCGTGCTGCGGATGTAGCGAGCAGCTGCAGGTATCACCATAAACCGACAGCAGCGCGCGGCCACCGTGCAACATGTTCCTTATATATATACTGCGCCGTATATTACGCGACGGACGTAAAATTACACAGATGGCTTGAGATAGAAACACACGGGGTTAGGTCCACTGCATCAGCGTGTAGAACTACGTGGGGAAGCTGTCGACGCGAGATAGCAATGAAAATCTAGTTTTCACGCATACTGAATGCTAAATAAAATAGGAAGAAATAAATAAATAATAGTAAATGCATTAAAGCGCACCCGCACGCTAGATCGCCGTGCTTCGTTGTAACTATGGCTACGGAACCCGCACAGCTTCCGTTAGTTATGATAGGATCCCTGGTGACAACGCTCGAACGTGAAGAGAACGCATACAACAATGAGTATCGCTTGCTAGATCACGTTTCAAACAGCAACTATTGTTTTGAACTGTTCTGTCGGGTTTTAACTAGTGCGGTCATATACGTGCCATATCAAGCTACACTGTTGCAACGGTCCGTTCAACTCTGTTGTTGTAAATCATGCAGACACAATACTAGTTAACAAGGCTAGAAGAACGCGACGTGTTGTTTTTGTTTCTACAAGTCGAACTAATTTTCCTGGAAACAGTCTGAACCACGTCTGAAAAACACAGGCGCGAGTGCAATTATAAGAGCTTGTTTCATCAACCAACTAAGGACGACCCCTCTAAAAGTTCCTTCTTGCACACCCTTACTTAATCATTCTGTAGGCACGGCTGTTTTTTCCGGATGGTATTAGGTCGCAATCGTAAAGTTGTTTTAAGAGGGAATGAGTCGAAGCTGCAACATTTATTAGAGGCTCAACAGAAGATAAATTGTACGCAGATGCATACAATCAAGAGCGTATAAAGAAGGCTCTCTTTATAGAAGCCCTTCTTTATACGCTCTTGATGCAATTCTCCCGACCTCTCTCTATCGCTCATTTTGATCTCTTCCAGTTTTTCTCTCCGATGTCTTCACCTGTTACTCTCCCCTCTGGCTTTCTTCTCCCATTCCTCCTCTCCACGAATTTACCTCTCTCCCGTCCCTCCCTCCCTCCGCTCCTCTCTCTCTCTCTTTGTCACTCCCGCTTCACCCTCTTTTCTCTTCCGCTTTGCCTCCTCCTCTGAACAGATGCAAACACTGCTTCCGCCTCTATCTCCCTTATCTTCCGCTGTTTCTCTCTCGCGAACATACACAGCTGCGCACGCACACTCGAACGAACGCGCACGTACACACGCGAACACGCTCTCCCCGCGCGCCTTGTTGCCACACGGCCAACGGTTCGATGAGTTATTGAGTAGATTGGTTGAGGTGTAAATGTCGCTAGTGATGAACCGTTTCCGAACCTTTTACTGATTAAAATTGCGCTCTACAGAATTTTCTCTCGGGCTTTGTGCAAACAGTGGCAGTTTGTGATAGTAATGAAGAGTGCTTAGTAGCAGTCGTAATTGTTAATGTGTTGCGTGTACTGTCCCGATGGCTGACGTAACATATCAGCTATAATCACACAGTGCACAAAATCGACGATGACGAGAAACGTTGAAAGACGCGAAAGAGAATAATAATAATGACCAATAATCAGGTCATTATATGACTCAGATACGCAACATAACAACTCTATAATAGCTATTATTGTTTTACAGACCATTTAATTAATAGCTAGAATAATAATAGCCGAGACGAGGACTCGAATGATTGATTCGAATTAGACAGCGCAGTAATACGACTTCGCAAAGCCTATAGTATCCAAACAACAGCATTTCTTTCGCCCGCCATGCGTGCGCGGCCGATTCGCTTTTTCCAACCGATGATGTTAGTGCGGAAAAGCGCCACCACGTGGCGTTGCGAAGCAACGAGTCGATAATGAGCGTGTGAAAGGCGTTACGGCCGGCGAGCCCCGCGAGGAATAGTCGTAACAGCGGACAAGCTGCAGAGCCAGCAGCCCGCGACGACTTACAACTGTTACTAGCAGTAGCATGCGCAGCAGGTGTCGGACGACATGCTTGTCCGCCGCCTGACAGCTCGCCGGGGCAGGGTCCCGGCGTCCGGTTACACGCGAATGCGCCAAAAAGCAAAAGTGTTGACGCGATTAGATGCACATGGCCGGCGTAGACATAAGCAATATTGTCAAGCATAGACAAAATTGGTGTGCGCGCGCGTGTGTGCGTGCGTGCGTGCGTGCGTGCGTGCGTGCATGCGTGCGTGTGGGTGTGCGTGCGTGTGTGTGTGTGTGTGTGTGTGTGTGTGTGTGTGTGTGTGTGTGATGTGTGTGTGTGTGTGTGTGTGTGTGTGTGTGTGTGTGTGTGTGTGTGTGTGTGTGTGTGTGCGTCTGTGCGCGCGAGTCTAGCCGATGTCACGGCGTGCTAACGAGTGGCCGACATAAGGGGCGACGATGAAATGCTACGTGATAAAAGCAAACATGCAGCTCCCGCCCTCCGTGACTCACCCTTCCCTATGAAAGGCATGGTTGACACTCGGATGAGAGAGCGCACGTGTTTCTGTGTGGTGATACACAAACACTGTTTAATGTATGTTTACGTTTGGTCGAGAAAAGAAAAACGACCTTACTGTCATTAGTTTTCGGTATTTTTTACTGATGCTAGTGTTAGGCAAAAGAAAAATAGCGTAAAGTGCATGTCCCTTTCCCGAGACCAGGACATGGGAACAAACCCACAGAGCGGCTGTTTCTTTTTAAAGTGCACGTCCAATACCATAGTGTTTGTCCCTTTCTTAAATTGACTACGTCACGAATTTTCTATGGTAAAATTTGTAAAATTTTTGTTGCCATTTTTTTACATTAAAAGTAAGAACTAACGGGACTAAACGTATCGTCAAATTCTTACCTGATAAGATTGTTTCTCAACTAGTTAAAAATGCAAAAAACCTGGACGATTTGATATTAGTGTTCCTGACATTAATTGCTATGTATATGCTATGGGCTATGTATGCGTCACGAGTGTATGTTCACATCGAACAATATAGTAAAATAAGAAGTCTAATGCAGCAATTTAACCATAAAAAGTGAACAGAATGACTTTATATTTTATTTTTTACTATTTACGGTGACGTAATCACTTTAAGTGCGTGCTTCATGCTATAGAGTGTGTCATTTTCCAAAGTGCGTGTTTAATGCTATAGTGTGTTTCTTCAATAACGTGTCATCGCACACGTTCCGTTGCATGCCTAGCTTCACGTACAATGACCACGGTACAGCTGTAACACTTTGCACACGCTATTGGCTGGCTCATTCACTTCCCGCGCCAGGCCGTCAGTTACGCCCTCTGTCGGGAATCTTGCAAACCAATTCAGAGCTTCACTCCGTTTTCCGCAACAGCATCACCACGGCCGCTGCCTTCGCAGTAGCAACGGCAGTATCGCCACGACCACCACCACCACCAGCAGCAGCAGCAGCAGTAGCAGCAGCAGCAGCAGCAGCAGCACCACCACCACCACCACCACCACCACCAGCAGCAGCAGCAGCAGCAGCAGCAGCAGCAGCAGCACGCACACCACCACCACCACCACCACCAGCAGCAGCAGCAGCAGCAGCAGCAGCAGC
>NW_014578269.1:9024-13964 GCF_000485595.1 Priapulus caudatus
ATGGCGAAATGGGAAATGGCGAAATGGGAAATGGCGAAGTGGGAAAATGGCGAAACGGGAAGACACCGCTGCACGCCGGCGGCAGGATGAAAGCTGGGGCGGTTGTGCGTCGCAACGAGCCGACTTGGGGGCCACGCCGCCGGGAGAGGGGCGGCACAAACTCCACGACAGATGGCGCTCTCGCTCTGGCTCAATTCACGAGTATCCTGAGTTGTACGAAGGAGGCACTGCATGCAGTTTGCGGGCGGCATCGACGGCGGTTGTTTTATAAGACGCTCGCGCTACTAATAAACGTAATGGGTCGCGGCCGGTGGCGTGACGACGGACCGCGCGTGCAGCAGCGCACGCGCGATTTCGTGAGACGGCTAGGATGCGGTTACGATGATGTACGAAACATGCGCGTCAGTGAACGCTAGCAGGAATAACAGCAGGAATAACAGCAGCAGTAGTAGCAGCAGCAGCAGCAGTAACAACAACAACAACAACAACAACAACACTACTCTTTTGTTAATCGTAACCGCTGTCAGTAGCAGCAGCTACAGCAGCAGCAGCACTCTAACCGCTAGCAACATCACCACCAACAGCAGCGCGCAGCATCCGTTAACGTCTCGGTAACATCCTACCAGCCAGCCCACGAAAACTCCTCCTCCTCCTATACGCTGAGCGTCTGTGCAAGCAACAACAGCTGCCACCGCCGCCGCCGCTGCTGCTGCTGCTGCTGCTGCTCATAACACTGCAGCAATTACGCACACATTAGCGCCGGCTTCCTGTCTCGCGGGACCAGATGCCCGATGACATCTCCAACAGGTTTGTTTGCAGAAATTGATGCTTGTTCGGTGGAGTGGGCGCGCTAACCGACCATCACCATAACACGGGTGGGGGCAATGATCCGCTCTGGCCGGTCGTGCTCTTGAGAAAAAATCCCACGCACGCATACCGTCTGCATCGTCGGCGATGTTGTGGCGTCGCTGCGGTTACGGTGACTCCGTCACGAATCAACCATTAGCAGGGGCCGGTTTCACGAAGCGTACTTAAGTATTGAATCGTGATTAAATCACTAATCATGATTAACTTCTCGTACTTAAATTAAAGTGACTGTTTCACGAAGCGTAATTAACTTTAATCATGATTAAGTTAATCACAATATTTAATTCTACTCAGGAGCATGATTAAATCCACTAATCATAATTAGTTGTTATTTCTAGAACTTAGAAGTAGGTAGTACCTACTAGTATATTAAGTACGCTGCAGATTTTCCAATTGGAAATTTTACTTCAATTTTTTTCCCAAGGAAATTTAAATTATCTAAGATTTGCTGTACTACTTCAATCATTATAGTTACAAATTAATTCCTTTTTATGTACCGAACTTGAAGATATTTTTGGCGTATTGGTCCGCCATATTGAATACCGTGATACCAGGATACCAGGATACCAGGAGTAGATAATAGGGATAGGGATAGATACCTATTATCTACTCCTGATACATACGCACACGCGCACATACACACGCACGCGCGTACGTATATCGCGAGTAGATCCCCGTTATTTATCTGAACAGAAATGGATGGAATGGCATTCTGGAGGACGAAGACGCGTGCGTGTAGTATACGTGCACGTTAACCGTGCGCCGGGAGAGGGGGAGAGGGGGAGAGGGGGAGAGGGAGAGAGGGAGGGAGAGAGAGAGAGCGCGACACACAGAGCGAGGGGGAAGGGCGAGAGAGAAATACAATTATGTGAATAAGGAGAGTTACGTATATAATTAATTATGCGCTGCGATAACAGGACGATGCGCGTTGCTGCGTGCCTGTCATGTTCATCACAGCTTGCTGAATACTGATTTCATGAATGGCTAGAGCCGCGCAAGCCGCAACCTCATGAACATCGCGCACGCACGCACACACGCACGCACACACGCAAGCACGCACGCACACACACACGCACGTACGTACGCGCGCACGCACACACGTACGCGCGCACGCACACACGCACGCACACACAGTTCTAAATACACAACGTAACATTCTTGAAAACCAACGCATGCGGCGGCGTTCTGAAACCCCGCCTGCCATCTTCCTAGTTAGCTCCGCTAGCAACCGACTTCGTAAAATCCGCTGCACAGAGCAATCATTAACCCTAGCGCTTTCCGCGCACATATTGCACACACACACGCGCGCGTCCACAGCTGCGCACCAGATGGCGCAGCGAGCAGCGCAGTCAATGAACGCGAGTGCGTTATCCCTACAAATCATTAAATCTTAATGCTGCTATGAATACTAACAAGACCTGGCGAGCTAGCTGGGCTGAAGGCCGCCGGTGGCATCGGTGGCGCCGGCGTACACGGGCGGCGGGCCCCATTACCCGCGTCATGCACTCCCCACCCGGTAGCCTGAAGATACCGACTTCACCGTTGTTCCTGCACGTGTTTCCTTCCCGTTGGGCTTCTCCGTCGACAGACGTCGTGCGCGGTAACGCTAGACGACACACACGAACGATAAAAAAAATTCTGACGATCACCGAATGCTATGTACATGTGGCTCATGCAAACTCGTGGCGATAGCTAAAAGCCACAGTACGGCGTACACGGCCTATGGTAGCACATAAGCACTGAACTTACTAAAATGCCAGTGTCTTCGCGTTTTCCCCATGAGAAGCTTGCAATGCAAGGGCATGTGCTTCGTAGGTGATATACCTAGACGGTCTTGTTGCCAGTCGGGTTACTTGTTAAGTTCCTGCATGTACTCGCCAACTGCATCATCTCTGGGCGGTAACGATAAGAAGCTCAAGTCCGTTTTTTTTCCGTTGGTTCACGGGGAAAAATACGACGGAGCGACGACGGTGCCTTTATAAAGACGTTTCGCGTCAAACAGCAGATGCCGATAAAGAAAGGTGAAAGATGAGGAGGGTGCAGAGCTCGTATCGGGATGCTCGCAGGGCTTCACCGCCGCTCGGCTTCCTTATCTACCTCTGCCCGGCTAGAGTGTTAATTGTAAGGTTATCGCAGTAATCGTCTGAAACGCTGCGTTGTTGGAATAAGACCGCGGTAGGGAAAAGGCAAACCGACAGCGCGTACTCCCCGCTTAATACAGGATACTGTATGGATCCACGTAGGTTAGGTCAAAAACTGTCATTTTACCTCAAAAAAGTGCGACGCGACCACATTCACCGAACACATATACGGTGCACGACATAATGTCCGGCATACGCTAACCATGTATAATGTGCAGCGAGAGAGTGGGAGGCAGGAAGAGAGTAAGGGAGAGAGAGAGACGAGTGTGTGTGTGAGAGAGAGAGGGAGGAAAAAGAGAGCGAGAGAGAGAGAGAGAGAGAGAGAGAGAGAGAGAGAGAGAGAGAGAGAGAGAGAGAGAGAGAGAGACATAATCACATCATGCCTAATATATATAATAATAGTTTAGATGATTAAGGTTAAACATTATTCCTCTCTCAATAAAGTCACAGTCATTCTAAAGTTACTTGCACTAGTGTGTTTTTTGTGTCGGCACGGAAATAAACCATTTCTGCAATAAGCCGCCCCCCCGAGTAAGCCTTCGTTTTATTTCATAGAGATTACATTGTTGTTAGTATACTTATTATACGGTCTTGCAACCTCTCGGAACGCGTCTACCCATTTCGGCATCGTGCCGAAAACATTGTATATATAAATTCCCACGGCGGCTGAAGGCCAGCCCGACACGGCGCTGAGCGTACATAAAAGCGCGTAATCTCTTGGCGGAGACAGAGCTACTTTGCGTAACATAAACTCTCGCGGAGAAAATATCGGCGCGCTGAGAAAAAAGTGCGCGATACCGCGAACAAACAGCATAAATTACAGATCATCGCATCTTCAGAAATATGTACATACGCCGATTTTATATCCATCAAACGTATCAACGTTACTTTTACGATTCGCGGCCGCCGGCCAGTCCTCCCAGACAAAGCCCTTTGCCTCTCTGAGTCTGTTCTCTATCCACTCGCCATGTTTCTCGTTCGCTCCCGCTCTCTCTCTTCTCTCTTCCCGTCTTCAGTTCTTTCCTTCCTTCCTCTCAGTCTTCGCCGCATTCCTTCTATCGCTCGATTTCATCTCATCTGCATTCTTTCTCCGCTTCCTCGCGCAACGCTCTTCTCTCGCCTTCGCGCACCTCATTTCTCTCAACGCACACTCATCATATCGCGTTGCTCTCATGCCACTCGCGCTCTGCTCCTCTGTGCTGTCTGATCTCTCTCTTTCTCTGTCTCTCTGTCTCTCTGCTCTCCTGTCTCTCTCTCTCTCTGTCTGTACAAACTGTCTATCTCTCTCTCTTCTCTGTCTCTCTGTCTCTCTGTCTCCTCTCTCTCATCCTCTCTCTCATCTCTCTCTCCTCTCTCTCTCTCTCTCCTCTCTCTCTCTCTCCTCTCTCATCCTCTCCTCTCTCTCTCTCGTCTCTCTCTCATCTCTCTCCTCTTCTCTCTCTGTCTCTCTCTCTCTCTCTCTCTCCCTCTCTCTTCTCTGCTCCTCTCTCGTCTTCTCTCTCCTCGGTCGGTGCGCACTCGTCGGGACCGTGGGTGGGAGTGTGTGGGGAGTGGGGAGGGTGGGTTAGGTCGGGTCGCGTTCAGTTATCTTTCTCTCCTCCTCTCACATCTGCTCCTCCTCTCTCTCTCCGTCTCCCTCCTAACATGCTCTCTCCCTCCCCCCCGATCTTCCCTCATCCCTTTCTCCTGACCATCTCTACCCTCCGTCTCTCCTCCGCTTCCCGTCATCGAGAGTCTCTCTCTCTTTATGTCGCTCGCCCTGACCCTTTCGCGAGAGAGTAATCAGGCAAGCTACAAACGACAGGGACGCAAGAAACGTAGTGTATGAGCGCATCCATAGCCGGTGGCGGACGTATTTGCTCGTCTTTATCCATTCCAACGGCGCAGACAACTAACGTTTGGTCTGTAAAGAGCATTCTCTAACAATCACCA
>NW_014578269.1:13989-20425 GCF_000485595.1 Priapulus caudatus
ACCATCTATTGCCCCTAATATATAATAATCAGTTTAATGCATTAACGGTTAAACTTATTTCCATCCTCATATAAAGTCACCAAGTCCATTCTAAAGTTTTTTTAAATTTTTTACTTGCACTAGTGTAATTCCTTTCCTTTGGCTTTCGCTCCCAACCCAAGGTGAAGGTATTAAATTCCCATTCTAATTACGCCCGATGTAAAAAATCGGCAGCACGTGTTTCTCGTACAGGGAGCCTTCTGCCCGACCACGTCAGACGGAAGCCCTGCTTTTTTCCCAGAGCGTCTTGGCGAATTGACGCACAGAACCCCGAGAATCATATGAGCAGAGTACCCTTGATTATTATTTCAGATAGAAAGATTATCATTGTTTGTAAGTATATTATTTATAAACCGGTCCTTGCACTCTCACGAGAGGATCGATGTCAACCATAACGCCACCAATCTTCGGCTCCGTGGACGACAACATTACGTGTTATAAACAAATTCGCCTAAACATCACCGGCCGGCTTGAAGGCACGCCGAACACCGGGGCTCGCGCGGTAACATAAAACGCGGCCTAATCCTCTTTCGCGCGGGAAAGAGCAGCGGCTACTTGCGGTTAACAAACTCTACTGTCGACCGAAAATATGCGGCGCGCTGAATGTTTAAATTAAAAGTGACGAGTAACAGCCTCGAATAAAAACCCTGCGAACCCAACGGCATACAATTACATATCATCGCATCTTGAGAATATATGTAGAGCCACCGCGCGCCGTTTTTATTATCCATCAAACCGACTATCAACGTTAGCTTTTTTACGATTCCGCCGCGGCCCAGCTCAGACCAGAACCACCACAACGCCGCCTTAATCCTCATCTGACGCGCCTCACTGTTCATCTATCCACACCTCTCATTTGTTTCTCCGTTCGCCAACACATCCACTCCCCACTTCTCTCTTCTCTTTCCTCTTACAGTTCTTTCCTCTTTCGCCTCTGCCGCAGTCTTCGCTCTACAACAATTCCTCCTCATATCGCCTCGATATATCGTCATCTGGCCAACTCTTTCTGCTTCGCTCCACATCTCGGCACGTAATTCTTCTCTCAAACGCAGCACCACTATACATCGCGTTTCTTACTGCCCATGCCCACCATCGCTCCTCTTTTGCCTGTCTGTCTCTCATTAATCTCTTCTCTCAAACTCTCCACAATCTCTCTGTCATCTCTCCTCTCTCATCTCGTCTCTCCTCTCTGTGCGTGCGTATGGCGTGGTTGACCCATCGCGAAACTAGCGCAACGTGTGTCCCCCCCTCTACTCTCTCTCCTCACTCTCGTCTTATGTCGCTTGCCCCTTGTCGCACGAGAAGTTCCAGGCAACCTACCACCAACACGACAGAGAAAACTGTAGCTGTATCTGCGCATGTCCACACATAGCGGCGGCCGCGAGAGCGTTATTGCTGCGTATTTATCCATGTCCACACGCGACAGACACCTACGTTTTGCTAGTAACCAAGAGAAGCAAATGTTTGGCACCACAAGCAGTTGTTTGTCCACAAACCCTGTAAGGCACACGCACGAATACCCCACCTCACCGAGCTGTTTACACGAGACAGCATAACACCCCATATTACTGACACTACCACCACACACAATCATAACCACACGGACCACACCCAAGCATCACACAGCCCGTGGCCACAGGTATATTCACACATCAGTACCACACACGGCGCACACACACACACACACACACACACAGCCTCCCTCCGCCCCGCGCATCAGCCAGCGCATAAGTTCGGCTGGTACGCACGCAAGCTCCACTAATGAATGCACGCATAAAGCTGACATTTATGCTCCACAGAGGGCGGTGCAGTGCCAGCACGGGATTCTTCGGCGTCGTCCTTCTCGCTATATCATCCATCTCCCGCATGTTTGCCAGCCTGCTTAAATTCGAATGTAAACACGCATACGTGTGCACACTCATCGCTATGAATTAGAAAAAGAGTTAGAGAACTAAAATTTAGTAAAAGAATTAGTAACTAAAGTTATAAATAACAACTGAGCCAACCAGTACAGCTCAGCTAACACCGCAGATACCAAAACGTGATTAACGAAAATCGCTTCACATTTATTTCACATCGTTTTCGCACATAATAAGTGATGGGGTATCATCTTTTTAAACGCGTTTTAGAGAACAACACCAGTTCCTAGGCATCCGAACAAACGACATAAATCATGATACCGTTTCCGCGCGAAGATTAGAATTTAAGTAATAAAGCCACTTAGTTCTGATTGTGTGGATACATTTAGAAATTACGATAAACACGCCATAAAATTAATGTCACTCGGGTCATAATGGCTATGAACGCGGACAAACTGCGTGGGTGAAGGGAGGGTGGTGTCGGCTGACCGACTGAGGCCATCACACCGACAGCGATATCGCTCAACTGTAGCGCGTTATCCCTTGTTTACCACATCGTATTTAAAAATACGGTGCATTATAACAAGAGCAAAGAACTAGACGGGGCAGCGGTGTTACCAAGTAGGGTAACACTAACTCCGCCGAATCACACAGCGAACGGGAGGATAAGAAAAAATTATGGAAAACAAATCGGACCGAAACAGATCTCTATACACGTTATACATATACATATACATTACATATATCCTACATATAATTATTATACATGCATATCAAGAGTCTATAATAGAAAATCTCTATTATGGACTCTTCTGAAATCTGGAATTTCTATGATGTATATGTATTCTACCTAACTGGTACATTATCGAACAGTTCATTACATATATATTATAGTATGGTAGTACGTATATGACTAAGTATTATACACTCAAGAGCTAATAAATACCAAGGGTGTATAAATAACATGGGTGTTTATTAGCTCTTGATATTATATTATACATATATATATATAGGAACAGAAGCCTGCAATCTATGCGAGTGATAAAAAGCTGTAGACACCCTACTGGTACATTTAAACTTTCATATACGATTTCAGGAATCAATTAGGCCAGACTAAACATTAACTAAGAAAAGCGTGAAGTATACTAAACTCCGACTATTCTTCATGGCACCGACTCTGTTCCGCGCGAACATGTTACGAATATTTATTTGACATTTCGCGAATGACGACCTATAATGCAGTTTAAGCGAAGAGCAATTTAGATAACTTGCCAATTTGATTTATGCGAGGCAAAAACGTGCAAAAACAGCCAAATTAGTACCGCTAAAAATTAATCTGATTATATATATTATAATATAGACTTTATCATAATATCGGTCAGGCGGTGGCCGCGCAGCTTTGTCCTTCAGACTGGGGAAAAAACGTAGGCAAGAAGACGCTAGCTGCGACAACCCTTGCGCAGAGCGCACGCGCCAAACCACCATTAAACAAGAATAGTGGCGCTACGGCGGCCGAACAAAAACAGAGAATCTAACAATATCGGTTTTAATACAAACCGACCAGCGAAATAATGCGTGAGCACGAGAACGAGTTCGCGACGAAACGAAGCGAGGCGTAGTATCGCTGATCAAATTGTCCGACATCAGCAACTGGCAACAGACCCTGCCGCGAAAACGACACGGCTAGCAAGTGACGGCACGGGTTACGGCAACAAGAGGTACGCTTTACTAAGGTTTACGACTACCGAATCACGATATAGAGCGTTGAGGTCTGACGGGAGGTCGTTGAGATAAATGCCTCGCGAACGTCTGTCTAATATCGGGAGGCAGTAGCAGAGTAAGGCTGCGAGCGTATGCAAGTTACAATAGGTACGATCATGACATGTAACGCTATGTACGATCAACGAAGGTCGATATGATCAATAACACAGACACAGCATAAGTATACAGTCAAGACACGGATACGACAGGGTACGTTCAGCGGGACCACTGTAACGGCACAGTGCGACACGGTACGGCACAGTGCGACACGGTACGGCACAGCGCGACACGGTACGACACGGTACAGCATGGCGCGATACGGTACGGCACAGTGCGACACGGTACGGCACATCGCGACATGGTACGGCACAGCGCGACACGGCACGACACGGTACGGCATGGCGCGATGCGGTACGGCACAGTGCGACACGGTACGGCACCGCGCGATACGGCAAGGCGCGATACGGCACGGCACGGCACGATACGGCACGGTATGGCATGGCGTGTACGTACAGCACGCAGCACGAGCTTCATCTCCGTCGAACTCTTACGTCACGGGAGGTTTGCCTGCAAGACAGATGTTATGCCACAGACGCTCGCAAAAACCGCGCGCGCGCACGAGTAGCTAGACAGTGTTACAGCGCAGGCCGTCTGCCAAGGCAAGCGCCCGGGCATCCCCAGCTTCACCATCGTCGTCATCCCCAAACACACACAACTGAAGCCATCAGAGAGGAATGCTCGAAAAACGGCGACGACTGACTGCGCGCACTGACGGATGCTGCAGGAATGGACGGCGCGGAGAATTCCTCGGGAAGATACCGAGAGGATGGCGCGGAGGGAGCCCGCACGCGCCCAGACGTCACTAGCTAGCACTCGTTCTGCCGGGCGCGCGTATATAGTCAGTAAAAGTTCATGCCGAACGATTTACTGTTGCTGTTTTTGTACGATTTGTACTTGTTTGCTGTTGCTGTACGATTTTTACTGTTGCTTAACACTTTGCCTCCTACGCCGGCTGCGCCATCGCTAGAACTATATTGTTGCAACGATAATATCAGGAGTAGATAATAGGGAATTCCCTATTATCCTAAGGAATTCCCTATTATCTATTCCTGATAATATTTACTGCGGCAATATAACGCGCACATTAGTTCGAATAGTTTCGCTGGTTTGTTTTGTTTAAAGGTACAGTTATATGAACATCAAGCACACGTTACTTGTTAACATTGTAATGAAATGTACTATAGCTACGATCTAAAACCGCGAAAGCAAACGCTGGGATACTCGAAAACTGTTCCATTCCTCGCAATCTTGTTTTTCCAGTGGTAAAGTTGGCTCGACGGGCATTTCTATAGGCATTTGACATTTCGCCTGCAATAAACGGCAAGCTCGTGTTTTCACACTCGCACACGCTATTTGCTAACACTTCTCACATTGTGTTATAATAACGATCACGATTTATTACAGCTTCGTGGATATTTTGCACCTGGCGAGAGAAAGCTACCTTCGACCTTTTGAGAATTTACAGTTATTCGAAGTTATTTACAATCTTACACATCTTCAATAGACCTATAAATCAGGTATAACTAGTACTAACTACGCGGTACCAGCGTGAACAGTGTCGGAGTTCGTTGTTACTATTTAAATTTGTCTTAATTTTAATCGTGCGACTTAATCCCGAAACCTATACAAAGATGGCGCCCGTCCTTATTGCATCCAAGTGCTTGTTACCGACAGCGCTAGATGAATGTGTTCAAGAGCGTATTAAGAGAGCGCATTCTTAATACGCTCTTGATGTGCTGCATACGTTGCTATGTGCACTATAGGCTGCAACACTGTCAATGGTTTCCTTTTAACCTTCGCACCGACGTGTACGCGTAATTTGATTTACGCGTACACGTAATTTACAATTCATTAATCATCTTTATAGTCTCAGCTATAATTTCCATTAGTTAAATTAGGTAATTACTTATTCGACAAGAACTATCTGTATACATATAATGTGAGTACATTTATACATAATATATATATTACGAAGACAGATGTACACATATTGATTAACCGTTGCATGTTTATCCGATACCAGATGGTCGCATCTTTAGAAATAGATTGGAGTTCAGCGGGGCAAAGTGCGGTAAACAGTCATAAAAAAAGATTCTATCTGTATTTTTTTCTTCTCGCCAGGGCCACGACTGTGAGCGTCAACAGTCTGGAAACAGACTGCGGCTCGCTTCATTAGCGGTTTCCAAAATAACGCCGCCCCCACCCCTTTCCGCGCCCTCCCGAATCCCTGCTCTCTCACCCCATTCTCTCTCTCTCTCTCTTTCTCTCTCTCTCTCTCTCTCTCTCTCTCTCCTCTCTTTCTCTCTCTCTCCCTCTCTCCCTCTCTCCCTCCCTCCCTCCCTCCCTCCCTCCCTCACTCCTTCTCTCTTTCTCTCTCTCTCCTAGGAGGGAAGAGTTAGGGAGGGGGAGGGAGGAGGTTAGGAGGGAGGAGTTTAGGAGGGAGGAGTTAGGGAGGGGGAGGGAGGAGTTTAGGAGGGAGGAGTTAGGGAGGCGGAGGGAGGAGTTTAGGAGGGAGGAGTTAGGAGGAGGAGGAGTTTAGGAAAAGGAAGATTTTAGGCAGGGATGGGATGGAGTTTAGGGAGAAGGAGTTAGAAGGGGGGAGTAGTTTAGAAGGGAGAGTTAGGAGGAGAGGAGTTTAAGAAAGGTAGGAGTTAGGGAGGGGGAAGTGATGAGTAGAAGGGAGAGTTAAGGAGGGGGAGTGGAGTTAGGAGAGGAGT
>NW_014578269.1:21178-22924 GCF_000485595.1 Priapulus caudatus
GAGGGAGGAGTTTAGGAGGGAGGAGTTAGGGAGGGGTGGTAGGGGTTTAGGAGGAAGAAGTTAGGGAGGGGGAGGGAGGAGTTTTGGAAAAAGAAGTTAGGGAGGGGGAGGGAGGAGTTTAGGAGGAAGGAGTTAGGGAGAGGGAGGGAGGAGTTTAAGAAGACGCGTAGAGGGTGGGGCACACATGGAGATGACAGCTTCTCCTCGCATCTTCCTCTAGGCAACGCGCAGGGGGAGGGAACAGAAGAAATAATCAGTCCCTCCTGGCAGTGGCAGCCTTACCCTCTGAGCGGGAGATTGGTAGGGTAGCGGATAAGAGAAGATATAGGTAAAGCGCAGGTGAGGGCAGCAGATAAATAAAAGATCCGAAATATTCCTCTGGATAAGGCGCAGAGGGGCAGTGGGGGCCACTGAGAGAGAACGAACCACCTCTTCAGCCTCACCCTACAAGTAACGTGCGCTGGGTTGGGAGAGCGAGAGCACGCGAGAGAAATGTCTCTCTCCATCCGTGGCTTCTGCATTAGAAGTTCTTGCCGTATGTGCCAATTTGGCGGTGGTCTTCCTGGCACGCACGGACACACGCACGCACATGGCCCGACAGCATGGCCCCTGCGCTCCTCCACGCCATGCAAGCTTCTCCTCAACATTCCACGCCGCCGCCCCATAACAACGAGCACATGTCCGAAAAACGAGGCGCCGCGTGTATAGCGATGAGAGGGCTTGATACCGACAAGCTGCTGCTGCTGGTGCTGCTGCTGGTGGTGGTGTTGGTGATGGTGGTAGTGATGTTGCTGCTGCTGCTGGTGGTTGTACTGAAGATGATGGTGGTGGTGGTGGTGGTGGTAGTGGTGGTGGCGGTGTTGCTGCCGTTGCTGCTATTGGTGGTGGTGGCATTGATGGTGCTGGTGCTTCTGCTGACAGCGCTGAAGCCATACTCGGCGTGATTTCAGCTTCATGTTACCCGTCTGTTTCTACCGTCTGCGCTGTCCGCACCGCACACAGCCTTCCCTTCCTCAGATACTTTTTCTAGAGGTATCTTTAGTGCCGACAAATTTGTCTAGAACCCGCAATCAAATTGGCAAATATTGATGAAGCCATATTTAGTTAAGTTATTGTCATTCTGCATGCCTCTCCCGCCAGCCAGCTTGCTCCTGCCTGCCCGCCAGCTTCCCTTCTCCTGCCTACCCGCCAGCTTACTCCTGCCTGCCCGCCAGCTTGCTCCTGCCTGCCCGCCAGCTATCCTTCTCCTGCCTATACCCGGCAGCTTACTCCTGCCTGCCCGCCAGCTTGCTCCTGCCTGCCCGCCAGCTTCCCGTCTCCTGCCTACCCGCCAGCCACCTTCCCCGCCAGCCTGTCTGCTCCTCCCATTCCTCCAGTCAGACTTCCTGCTCCTCCAGCCCACCTTCCCAAAACAACTTTAAAAGGGGTCTGCATCGCCCTCCTCCTAGCCTGCAGGCGCTCTACTCAGCTCACACGCCATTATTCCCCCGCCAGCCTCGCCATTCAACCGGCCGCCTCCGCGCGTGCACGGAACGCAAACGAAATAATCGTTACAAATTATATTAGAATTTCATCATTATAAAATGACAAATACACACACGCACGCGCGCGCGCACACACACGCACGCACGCACGCGCGCACGCACACACATACACACACACACACACACACACTCACACACACACTCACACACACACACACACACACACACACACACACACACACACACACACACACACACACAC
>NW_014578269.1:23734-47429 GCF_000485595.1 Priapulus caudatus
TGTGTGTGTGTGTGTGTGTGTGTGTGTGTGTGTGTGTGTGTGTGTGTGTGTGCGTGCGTGCGTGCGTGCGTGCGTGCGTGTGCGTGAGGGGCGGACGGGTTACGGACGGGTTACGGACGGGTTACGGAGCGGCTCACAATGGGTATTATATCTACTGCGCGCTCAGACGAAAGGCTTCCTAATGAATTCTGACGGAAAAAGTGAGCTTGCAAAAAACATAGAGAAAATGAACTGCCGCTATTGTCGATGCCTGGTGGTAATCGGTTCGGCAAAAAGAAGCTAATATGTTTATAAAAAGTGCAAAAAATAACCTAATCGCGAGATGTTTTGTAATAGCTATGCGCGAAGGAAGAACCTAGATGGGAGCAGGGATATTCTGGTTGATCAGGATCTGGGATTTGAAGCGGGAGCAAGACGGAGAGAATAAGACAGGAAACGTCTGGGAGAATGATGAATACGAGGGAAAACATGGCTGAAGTTTAGGAGCAGCTTGAGTAGGATGGGGAGGAAACATTTGACGGTGGCGAAAAAGATGGCAATGATATGATTGCGTGCGACGGAAAGAATGCATGGGAAATACAAGGTCGATGAGGTCGCATGATAAGAAAGAGTAAAGATAATGAAGATGCTGAAAAAGATAAACGCCGAGAATAGGAAAGATATGGATGAGAGGGTTAGGAATAATAATGCGAGAAGGGAAGTAGGTGGAAGTGGGACAGAATGTAAACGAGGATAGGGAGGATGGGGAATGAGACGGACGAAGAGGATAACATTGAGAATGATGGCGTGCCAGACGACTGGAAGCAGGCGACAGCAGCATAGCAAGAAATAATATAGAAATTTACGACGGAAAAATTAGGAAACCAGATTCCTCGAATCCACTTTCGCTGGCGGGGCAAAGACACATGAATAACGGTTAGATTTATCCATCAACCGTGTTCTACGGCAATATAATTCTCCAGCACTTTAGCCGATTGCTAGAACGCCCTAAATCACGCCACGTACGCTATGTAGCATGTTCACATCCTTATATATACACTTCATCACTGCGAATGCAAGTTTGTGTGCGCATGATAGAATCCATTGCTTCGTGATGCGCCACGAGCGACCAAAATATGCAAATCGTTTTGATTTTATTTGCAATTTAATCTGCGCCTAATGACACATAACTAAACATATTCTAAACAAGGAGCGTTCACGAGGGAGCGAATCTTCCTACTCTAAGTCGAATCATTATCGTTGGGGGCAATTTTCCGTCCGCTACCGTCATGATTTGGGTCACTCGTGCAGTTTTTTTTGTATAGGATAATTAGATATCGAACAGATGGCGTAATGTTGTACAGACAAATTCCGCGACAGAATCCAGAGTTTTATCCGCCAACATTCTGTCTATCTGACACGCTCCCTTTCGCTCTCCTACCTATCTATTTCTCTGACTTTTCTTAACTTCCTTCATCATTCAACTCACGTTTAGCGCTTTCACTATCTCTTTTCTTCACACATGCCTACGTCACTCGATCTCACATTCTCCAGCTCCCTAAAAATAATCAACTATAATACTCGTTCGATTTCCAGCGGGAAATGTTTTATTTCGACGAATCCGCTCTCGTGCTGCTGCCTGCTTATATTACGCGCCTGTGTATATACCACGTGACACGGCAGTCGCTCAAATAGTCATCGTCACGCAACCGCACTTTGCGGTCGTCCGGGATGCGCGCCGCGTTTTTGCTGGCACCGGTCGCGTGCTAGTGGCTAGCACGTCACGTGGGAGGCCGACATGAGCGCAGTCAAAGTTCATCAATATTTAGAGGCAATATTACTGGGGTTTATGACTCGAGATGCGGCGAAGAGCGCTTACACGTCGTTCGAGCTGGGATGCTAAATAATTCCCGATTATTACACGCGGGGGGGGGGGAGGGATGCAACCCACCAATTTTTTCGAGCGGTCACATAGCTTCGCTCAGCGCAACAAGTTTTTAATCAAACGAGCAAATACGTGCGGAAATAGAAGCGCGCGTATTTACTTTCATAACACTTTTTTGGTAGTCGGATACCAGCTGCCTACTACCGCACGCACGCAAACACAACGCGCACGTACACACGCACGACTGCACGCACGAACACACATAGCCTCACTCACACTCATGCCCAAAGAGCTAAATATAACAAGGAGAGGAAGAGCCGCCATATCTGGCCCAAATTTGTGTTCGGCAGAACAGATTAGTGTTCTATTGTCTCTGGGTTCGGTCTGCACAGCCGTTTCAGCTGATTATGGTTCATAGATGGCGCCCTTGAGGCGAGGAGCACACAGCCAATCCGCTTCCTCTCCTTGTTATATTTAGCTCCTTGCTCATGCCCACCCGCACGCATGGGCTCACATGTACGTGCACGTGCACGCACACGCGCGCAAACGGGTACGAACGCACGCGCACACACATACACTTACCCGCACACGCGCCCGCCCATCCGAACGCACACGCAATTCACAGGCACGCACACACGCGGACACACACACGCATACACACGCGCACACTTACACTCACATATCCGCACAGCGAGCGATAATTTACTGAAGAGGCTTGGCAAACATGCCGAGAGCCTGGCAACACGAACGAACAGCCACGCGGCAGCCCGCCGTCCGTCCACGCGTCTATACATCGCCTGCTAATAACGCTACACAACGTACGGCGGCGACGGTGACGATGGCGACGGCGGTGCTGACCATGATGCTGATGGTGGCGGCGATGGCGGCAACGGTGGCAATGGCGGCGGTGGCGATGACGGCGATGACGTTGATGCTGATGGCGGCGATGACGACGATGCTGATGGCGGCGGCGAAGGCGGCAGCGGTAGCAATGGCGACGGTGGCGATGGCGAAGGAAGGGAGGGTGCACGAAATGAAGCCAAGCCAGCAATATCCATGGGTCAAACGACTTCCTAGATGCGCGCTGGGTAATAATAACCCTCGATCAAAACAACTGTGATGCTGCGTATTCACGATCGCGGTGGACGCGAGCGAAGACAAGACGATGCTGCGTGCGCTACCCACCCCCACCCCACCCCGCTCATCGAAAGAACGACGGGTTTCCCGCCCACTCGCTTCATCAGCATGTACGCCGCGCGCTGCCGCCGCCGCCGAACTCAAGACGCTCGCGCTCGTATAAACACACACAAGGCTTATGGAGATGAGCGGGGGTCTTAAATTAAAGCTCTCCCAGGACAGAGTTAGTCGAGTAGTTGTTGGTATGTGTGTGTGTGTGTGTGTGTGTGTGTGTGTGTGTGTGTGTGTGCGTGCGTGCGTGCGTGCGTGCGTGCGTGTGCTGAGGGGCGGACGGTTACGACGGTTTAGCGGACGGGTTATTCGGAGCGGCTCACAATGGGTATTATTACTGCGCGCTCAAGACGAAATAGCTTCCTAATGAATTCTGACTGGAAAAAGTGAGCTTGCAAAAAACATAGAGAGTGAATGAACTGCCGCCTGTTGTCGATGCCTGGTGGTAATCGGTTTGCGCATAGAAAGAAGCTAATATGTTTATAAAAAGCTGCATCAAATAATAACCTAATCGCGAGATGTTGGTTGCTATGATGTTGCAGTGCTGAGTGGCTGTAGCAGAAGATGG
This sequence comes from Priapulus caudatus, assembly GCF_000485595.1. Classification (NCBI taxonomy): domain Eukaryota; kingdom Metazoa; phylum Priapulida; class Priapulimorpha; order Priapulimorphida; family Priapulidae; genus Priapulus; species Priapulus caudatus. The sequence continues at coordinate 27,355 of NW_014578269.1, forward strand.
CATATGATAAGACTTAGATGGAGCAGGATATTTCTGGTTGATCAGCGGGATCTGGATTTTGAAGGCGGGAGCAAGACGGAGAGAATAAGACAGGAAACGTCTGGGCAGAATGAGATGATGAACGATCAGGGAAAACAGGCTGAAGTTTAGGGCAGCTCTGCAGTAGGATGCGGCGAGGAAATCATTTGACGGTGGCGAGAAAAGATGGCCAATATATGATTGCGTGCGACGGAAAGAAGGTCATGGGAAATACAAGGTCGATGAGGTCGCATGATAAGAAAGAGTAAGATAATGAAGATGCTGGAAAAGATAAAAGCCGGAATAGGAAAGATAATGGATGAGAGGGTTCATAGGAATTAATAATCGGAGATTAGGGAAAGTAGGTGGAGTGGGACAGAATTAAACGCGAGGATAGGGAAGATGGGGAATGAGACGGACGAAGAGCGATAACATTGAGATGATTGGCGTGGCCAGAGATGACAGGGAGATGGAAGCAGGCGGACAGCCAGCATAGGACAAGAAACTATAATAGAAATTTACGACGGAAAGATAATTAGGAAACCAGCATTCTCGAGATCACTTTCGCCTGGCGAGGGCAAAGGAACAATGAATATACGGTTAGGATTTATCCCCATAACACACCGTGTTTCTAGCCGGCACACCTATAATTTCCAGCACTTTAGCCGACATGCTGAGAACTGGCTAGAGCCTTAAATCACGCCACGTACGCTATGTAGCATGTTCAATCCTTTATAATATACTTCATCACTGCGAATGCAGCTTTTGTGTGCGCATTGATAGAATTCCATTGCTTCGTGATGCGCCACGAGGATGCCAAAATATGCAAATCGTTTTAGATTTTATTTGCAATTTTTAATCTGCGCCTAAATGACACATAATAAACATATTCTAAACAAGAGGGCGTTCCCGAGGGGGAACGAATCTTCCTACTCGTATAGTCGAATCTATTATCGTTGGGGGTCCAATTTTCCCCGTCCGCTACCGCTCATGATTTGGGTCACTCGCCGCAGTTTTTTTGTTATAGGATAATTAGATATCCGAACAGATGGCCGTAATCTTTGTACAGACAAATTTCCGCGAACAAGATACCACGAGTTTTATCCGCCAACATTCGGTCTATCTGACACGCTCTCCTTTCGCTCTCCTACTATCTATTTCTCTGACTTTTTCTTAACTTCCTTCATCATTCAAACTCACGTCTAGCGCTTTTCACTCATCTCTTTTCTTCAACACATGCTACGTCACTCGAGTCTCCATCTCCAGCTCCCTAAAATAATCAACAATTATAATATATATATATTATACTATATCTATATATGAAATACAGAATCCATAGTCTTCATGTATTCAACCGAGCAGCATGCAACGTCATTATGAGTCACAGCATCGCTGTCTGCAAACAGTAGCAGCAGCAGCAGCAGCAGCAGCAGCAGCAGCAGCAGCAGCAGCACGCAGACAACGTCGTCTGCCGCGTATTTACGCACGAGCCGATTATCAGCTTCTCATCATTGCAGCGAAATATTCATCGGCGTGCTGCGAAAAGACGTCGTAATGTTCGCGTCAGTTATTAGCCTGCAAAGGTGACGCGCGCCTGTCGCGTATATGCTGACAGCCATCCTCAGCCGAGGCGGGTGGGAAGAGAGAGAGAGGCGGAGTAAAAAAGCTTGAGAGGGGAGGAGTAGGGAGAGGCAGTAAGACAGGGGGAAGTGTGGATTCGAGAAGAGGCGAGGGGAGGAGAGGGAGGAGGGGAGGAAAGGGGAGGAGAGGGGAGGAAAGGGGAGGAGAGGGGAGGAGGGGGATAGCAAGCAGTAGGGGAGATGAGTAGGGAACGGCTAAAGGAAGGGGGAGGATGAATTGAAGTAGAGGAGGTGAGGAGGAAGAGAGTAGTGGTGAGGATGAGGGAGGAGGGTCGTGGGTGGGAAGCACGAGGCGTGGAACTGGCGTGGGAGGGAACTTGATATGGCTCCAGCGTGAGACAAGCACATGTGCAACCCTTTGCGTGGCTTCATCAGATGAGTTGACGGCAGAGTCCCCGCGGCAAGGCGCGGTACGTCGGCGATGTTTGCATTCTGGAAGACGGTGAGCGTCATTGAAAACTTGGGGATCTTCACACAATCTATCCATCTGTCTGGCTAACGTTCTTCGTCCATCTATCCTGCTCACCACCTTCATATTTCTTTGCATACAACAACATAATTATAAATATTTTTTTACTGTTCCGTTTTTTTAATTTGGTAGACCAGTTCATTGATTAGACGTTATTAATGGCATAATTGGAAATTATACTAGAAACTCGGTAGGTCATCCCGCGCTGACGTTACAAGTATACGTATTGTCATGAATAAATTCCAATCATAACATCGTGAATCAGTGTGTATAGCAGTGTAATGCACGCACGTGCGGTTAGGCGGATGTATGTGCGTACACTTAGTAAGAGCATAGAAAATGATATCGAAACCTCCCGCTGTAGATCCCTATCCTAGTCGACCTCTCTACTGGTACTAGGAGATGCACAGCATGGCATGTATATTCATAGACACCCTCCTGCTGATGCAATTTGTCTAGCGACGTAACAGGCAGACGCGCCCACATGCGACATTTTCTCGTAAGAAGATGAGCGCAAAACCCGCTCGATTTTTGCTGCGATCGAAAAAGTAATTTAATTCGCATTTATGCGCGCATGCATTCGCGATTACTCACACGCACGCGCCAGTGCGTTTGCGCATGCGCAGCTGTTATTTTTCGCGGGGAAATCTCGGCGCGCCGCGTGCGTCGTCACTCGTTAAGTTTAATTCGGTAATCAGCTCGTTTCATCGCTGCAAAGCCCCGCTGGTCCTCTAGGCGCGCTTCTTATACTTTCTTTCAACTGTTTTTCATCGCCGCGGTACGCGTCTGAGCCGATTCTTGTCCCTCGTGGCGGCATGCTTGCAGGAGGCGTGTATCAACGCGTGGAATATGGCGCGTAAAGGGCAGGATTACGAGCGGGCGTGACGGCAAGCTTCACCTGATGTAATGAAAATTAATGTCGCGTTTCATTGCGCCCACGTCGATCTAGTGCTCTGTTTCTGTTTCTGTTTATGTTATGTTTTACCCTACTAGCGTTGTATACCTATGTCTCGCCCCCTCTCCCCCGCTCTTGCTTCCACTTTTACTTTCACACGCAGACGCTCAGACACACAACTCGTATATATTTCTGGCTTTCACTTTCGCTTTCTCTCTCTCTCTTTCGCGCGCTCACGCTTACATTCACTCGCTGCATGGCTGTCTCTTTTCCTCGTTGTCCCGCCTCTCTCTTACTTGCACATATATAATATACCCCCGCGCCTTCCCCGTACTTGGCTATAAACTTCCAACTTCTGTAGCGCTCAGCACAGCTGTGCATGAAGATATATACGCACGCACGCACGCACGCACGCACGCAGAGAGAGAAAGAGAGAGAGAGAGAGAGAAGCGAGAGAGATTCTGCGGCGGCTGTATAGGCCTACGACCCCAGCAAAATGTCAGATGTACAGGGAGACGAGCCGCCGCCACCGCCGCCGCTGCCGCATGCAAGAGAGAGGCTGGGGAGGATGCCCGCGCGTAACGACATGATGGCTTGCTTTCCGATGACAGCAATTATAGCATTAGAGTCGAGTTTGTCTCCGGTGCTGGGCGGGGAGCGGCGGAGAGTGCGAGTGCCGACTCTCGCAATCAGGGGCCAAGTGTGACGGCAGTCGGTGGTAAATATTCATGAGCCGGCCGCCGAAGATGAATGAGTGGAGCAGAGTGATGGTGGAAGCGCGTGGCGTGGTATAATAACAGCGATGTATGAAAACTACACTAACACGCGCGGCAGGAAATGAGCGAATGACTGGCTGCTATTGTTAAAGCATACGGAGGGTGGGTGCACGTGTGGGTGCGTATACTAGGGGTGGGTGCGCGAGGAAGGGGTGCATAATAGAGGGTGGGGACAGGTGGTGCGGTGCACAGTATAGAGGTCAGTGCAGCAGATGGGGTCGTTGTCGTATCAGGTACTACAAATATGTACCCGAGGTAGTTTTAGGTTGTTTAGTATTATGTTTATATTTTTATATGAGGTATGGTTAGGGTTAGGGTTAGGGTTAGGGTTAGGGTACACTTCTGTAGTACAAGTCTGGTAAACTTTGTGTATACATATATGTACCTCGGGTACATATCTGTAGTACCTGATACGACAACGACCCCTTCAGCGTCAGTGCACGCGGAGGAGGGGTGCACAGTAGAGGTGGGTTGCACGGCCTAAAGCTTGCCGCACACGGTGTGTCTTGTGCTGCGCCATCGGACACGCGTGCCTGATGGCGCAGCACAAGACACACCGTGTGCGCGTGCAAACACAGCGATTTCTTGCGTGTGGAAAATATCACACGTGTTTGATATTTTCTGCCACGTGTGGAGCTTCCAGCACCGTGTGCCGGAGCGCTGTGTCCATATTGCACACAGGCTTCTATGTAACCGACCACATAGCCCAGCAGGTCAAGCGAGTCACGTGATTAAGAACTTGTGGGGTTGCAGCGCGGTTGCCAGCTGGCGGTACACGGCACGTAACCAGAATCACGCACCGTACACGCGGTAACGCACCTACACGCGGGTTACACGCACGTGCTACGCCGGGTACACGCCACGTACACGCGGTACACGCACGTACACGCAGGTACACGGCCACGTACACGCACGTACACGCGGGTACACGCGATAACACGTACGTACACGCACGGTACACGCACGTACACCGGCGGATACCACGCACGTACACCACGTACACGCACGTACACGAACGTACACGCGGGTACACGCACCGTACCCACGTACACCACGTACACCGATACACGCACGTACACGCCCGTTAACCCACAATAACACCACGTACACCGGGTGGCAGCGCGATAACGCACGTACAACCCGTACACCGGTACACCGTATACACCAACGTAACACGGCGGGTACACCGGATACACCGCACGTACACGCGGGTACACGCACAGTACACACAGATGACACGCATTACAAAGCACGCCGGGTCACCACGTAAACACGCAGATACGACCACAGTACACACAGATACACAGCGGGTACAGACGCACGTGCACGCGTTACACGCACGTACACGCCGGTACACGGAGATACACGCACGTACACGCGGGTTACACGCACGTACGCAGATACACGCACGTACACACAGATACCACGCACGTACAACGCGGGTACACGAGAAATACAGCACTACAACGCACGTACATTGCGGGTACACCTCACGTACGACGAAGACTACACGCACGTACAGCGCGGGGTACACGCGGATTAAAGACGCACGTACACGCGGGTTACACGCACGTACACGCACGTACACGCACGTACACAACAGATACACGCACATACAACGCGGGTAGCACGCACGGTGCACGTGCGTGTACCCGCGTGTACGTGGCGTGTATCCCGTGTGGTGTGTGACATAAAACCCATATAAGAAACAATATATATATATATATATATATAATATATATAATATATAATAATGTGACATATAAGAAGGTGTGAAGAACATAAACCCATCACGCAGGCATTGCGACACTGTGAGATCTGACAGACGAACAATAAACTTCGCTGAACCTCAATCTATCGCACGCACACGGCTTAACGTCACTCACTTGCCGCCTTTTGAAATTAAATCTTACATCTCCTGAGAAATGAGACGGCGCGCGCGCGATGCCAGATGACAATTTGACGCGTTAGCCGCTCGCTGCTTACATCTACAACACATAACAGTCGGATGAACCAGCAGCACCGCATAAACTCGTGAAACGCGCTGGAGAGATTGCATTATATCGATACGGTCACGGTCACAATCATTTCGCAGGGGGGGGGGGGGGGGGGGCGCACGCACCTTACGCAATGTGAACTAGCCCCCGCATTTCTATGAAGCCATACACATCACCTCGGCGCCTCTGTGGCGACACATCGCTCAGATGCCTCCGCCTTCGTGAACCTCCCTCCCCCAAAATTCGCATCTCATTTCGCCTGACCTGCCTGCGCTCTACTTTTAATACACGCGTAGATCGCCAACCATCAAGTTACCACAAACATGTCATCATCGCACCAAAATGTCACCACACCCTGCCCCCCCGAGCTTACATCTCCCAACCCCTGACAGATCTCTACACTGTGTGCATAGCAACAAAAGTCATGATACGAGATCGGGCTCATTTTCCAGCTTGCGTTGCTTCCTCTTTTCATAAGCGCCAACGGGGGGCGCAATGAATATTATATTTGCAAATGTCAATGCGTCGACGTGGCCGGTGCCGAAGCTTGCGCGCGCGCTTAATACCAAGCCGACACCCGGGTCCCGAATTGATTGACAGCTTATGCGATAGCGATGGGCTCTATATTGCCGCTTACATCAAAACGCGAGTCTCGATAACGCAGTCTCCGGCTGGCTTGCTATAATCGCCATCCACCATTGGTCGTGAACGTCATCATCATGCATCATCATCATCATCAGGCAGCAGCAGGCAGCAGCAATCAGCAAACACAATCAGTAAGCAGTAGAAAGCAACCCCAGCGCCGCGGTAACAGTGGCTGCCAGCAGCAGCAATAGCAAGAACATGGATCAGACTGGTCAGCATTCGACACATCATGATGAGCATGCGCAACATACGCAATCATTCAGAGCAGCAGCAGAATCATCAGCAACGTTCAACTTAATCCGCAGCATCGGAAGTGGCAGCAGGATATTGGCGTAAAATCTTAAACATTGGCCAAATCCCACCAGTACATTACCAAATGCACTTGCAACCGAGTAGGGATTTTTGCAGTTTATGGGGACGAATTTTATCGTGCGCACTGACGCATTCGGAACGTTGCTGTCAGATTCCGACAATCGAATCATTTACGACGCCATAACGCGCCGTGTATCTATATAGAGAGCTCGTATAGCTGTAGCATATTACAAGAATACGAATCACGCTCTTCGTTCTCTCGCTCGCGTCCCACACCCCCTCTTCCCCCGCTTACTCCCTCTTTCTCCCTCCCGCGCTCCCCCCCCCCGGGAACCCCCCCGCCCCCCCTCGGCTCATCGCTCTCTCTCTCTCTCTCTCATCTCTCTCCCTCTCTCTCTCTCATCTCTCTCTCTCTCGCTCTCCATCCTTCCCTCTACTCTCTCTCTCTTTCTTTCTCTCTCGTTGCCTCTCTCCCTCCCTCTCCATCTCTTTTTCATTCTCGATGTATCGCTCTCTCGCCCGCTCTCTATCGTGCGTTCTTGCTCCCCTCCTTCTCCCCCTTCTCGCTCCCTCTCCCCCTCTCTCATCTTCTCTCCCCCTCCCTCTCTCTCAATCTCTCGATCGCTGTCTCCCTCTGATTCTTATTCTCTCGAATCTTTCCGCTTACACACACATTTCAATTCAACGGAGTTAGTTATTCGAGTTTAAGCATGCTCAAAGAGTGAGCAAAACACATAAAAGCGCCGGCGGCTAATAATAACTGTTAAATAACATACCGACAGTGATATCTGTCGACCAGCCTTCATAAACAAACGTTAAAATACGAGCAATGACACGTCACGGAGGTTGTTGCGATCCGGTGCTAATTTTATCATGGAATCTGCACGCACGTATACAATTGAGCTCAGCCGGCAATTTAGTAAAGACATCTTTCACCAGCTTGCTGTCATCACGATGAAAGATGCATTATGATTGTATAATATACTATGAAGAGCGATTTTGTGAGTGAGGAGCAAGAGACCGAGAGCAGGAAAGAGGGTGGGCGATGGCGAGCGACTGAGAGGGAGAACGAGCAAACGCGCAATAAAGCGAAGCAGAGAGAGAGAGAGAGAGAGAGAGAGAGAGAGAGAAAAAAAAGAAGAGAGAAACGAGAGAGAGAGAGAGAGAGAGAGAGAGAGAGAGAGAGAGAGAGAGAGAGAGAGAGAGAAGAAGAGAAGAGAGAGATCCAACGAGAAGCCGCTCATCTCGGAAGGGCTTCAATTACATCGGCTTCGCCCCTCCCCTCTCTTTCGTTTCTCCTCTCTCTCTCCTCTCGCGCTCATCTCTCCCTCCTCCTCTCATCTCTCTCTCTCTCTTCTCTCTCTCTCTTTCTCTCTCTCTCTCTTCTCGTCTCTCACTCACTGTCTCTCTCTCTCTCCTTTCTCTCTCTCTACTCTCTCTCTTTTCTTCCCCCCTTTTTTGCCCCGCTCCTGCTTCTTCTCTCTCCCCCGTCCGCGAATGCTAGAGTAACTGGCCACCTTATGTAGTTAATAAATACAATTACCCCCCTTATAGACGAAACGGAGCGTATTAGTTTGTCCCAATATCACTGCGATCTTCCTCGCTGCGTTACACTGCTTACGATTACAAACACCCGAGACTTTAAATCGGTTGTTGATATGTATCGAACGTATCATTTAACGTGCCGTAAAATGTCATCCAGGAAGTCAAGCTGATGACCGTAACATTTGTGGCGGCCGCGTAATGTTTTGACGCCAGATGAAAGCGGAGGTGTCAGACAGTGTAACCACGGCCACCGACTAAACATGGAAATAGAAGTAAACCACACGTACTAATCACGGACGCAACTGGACAGCCCTGACAAAAGTTCCTTATCAACGAGCGTCCATGTTTACGCGAAAATCAACTGATTGATAGCATTGGCCGTTACGGCCGAACATGCGTTTTCGACAATATGTCGCGGTGTCACCCCTATAAATCTTGTAATCAACACCCTCGCTTCGCCGGCAGTGTTTGAAGCCTGTAAACAACTGGATTTTTGGACTGCGGATTTCAATTAGACAATTATATTGATCTATATTGATCAATTGTAAGCGCAGCAGTGATATTGGAAAACTAATAGCGAATAATTGGATAAAAAATTATCTAATTACCTCCGCAAGCGGAGTTGCAGGAGGTTTATGTGATCGCTCTCGTTCCTTAATAATTTTCACCGCGCGTTCTAGTGAAACATAAATACGCCGCACACTCACTGTGTTCGCAGACTGGGTTTCAGAGTTACCCCGCATGGAAAAGGTTCGATCAGACATTAGTCCAGGCATTTTATGATTCGACCTGGTACTAATTGCAAAAGAACTTTTTTCATCATTAACCAGTTAGCAATAAACCTCTAAATGAACATACTAAAAGTCCTCTAAGAATCTAAAGCAGGGGGAACACCTCAAATGGGACTCACCGCTAACTCGCTCTATCCTGGCAACATGAAAACGTAAGCTCTAGAACCGGAGTTGTGTTTTCCAGTGATTTATTATCGCCCAGAATCCCAGGCTATTTTTGCTCGAAAACTAAAGAAAACAACTAATTATGGTGGTTAAATAGCTTTACTCTCGTATTAATAAATACAAAACAATATAATATTTTTTTAATATGACACTTGTTTATTCAAACCTTGTACAAGTAGTACGTGAGTGACATTTCGAATAACATTATCCGGTGTGGCGCGCTCAGAATACATGCAGACTGGCAATCCATTGCTTGACTCGTTTGCTGTCTTTTTGTTATTCACCAGCAGATTGGCGGGCCACAAATCCTTACTTTCTATTGTTCTCTAATGCGCACGCAATATATAAGTAAAACTCGTCGATTGTACTGACTCCGTTCTGGTACACATGTCTTTTGTTAATTCAAAAAGTAGAATCGCGGGCGGCACAAACATTACTGCTTTCCTATTGTTCTCGCTAAAACACCGCCATAAGTCGTCTATTTGTTCCATGGATAGCAGTTCAAGATGTCCGCATACTTGGGAGACCTGACTTCTGGCTCATATGTTTAACATTACTATTACTCATCCTCGGTTGGTCATAAAATCAATTGGATCGTCCGGTTAATTGGTGGGGCATGCGACCTTTGCAATTGGCCACAGGCTGGGGAGGCAGTGCATCTGGTTTTGACGGCAGGTGCATCGCAAAACTGTTACAGTCCGACGCACAGTTTGCACCTAATCAAAGTTGCAGCAGGGAGTGGGCGTGTAGGTGCAAGTTGGTCGTAATTGGGACAACTTCGGTATCTCTGACTTTCGCCATCCCCATTTGCTCTAATGGAACATGTCTGCGTCGCTCTACTTGCCCCCCTGCTTCACCTTGGCAGGTACACGCGTAGGCTGTGATACCCGGCATGCCTGCCGCGCTCGAAGTAGATTCTGTGGTTGTATATGTGACGTCGTTCGTTGCCGAGTTTTTGGAAGTATCGCTGATGCCTGAGAGTGTGCGAGTCTCCTCCCTCGCCTCCTTCCTCCGATGTATTTCTCCTCTGCCCTCCCTCCCTCCCTGCTCCCTCCACCCTCGCCTCTCTGCTCCTCGTCACCTCCCTCTGCTACTCCCTCCAGCCCTCCCTCCCTCCTCCATCCTGCCGGCGCTCCCTCCACCCTCGCCTCCTCCCTCACCTATGAAGCTAGAGCTGCTAGGCGCGTGGATGTGAGCCTTTGTTGATTAATGGCATCACGTGTGGCGGTAAATTCTCTTCCCTCCCTCCCTCCCTCTTCCCCCTCGCGCTTCTCGCTTTTCTTCCCTCCCGTCCCTTCCTCTCTCTTCACCCTCTCCTCCTCGCCTCCTCTCCCGCCTCCGCTCACCTATGAAGGGCTGGAGCTGCTAGCGGCGTGGATGGCAGCCTTTATTGAGTATATCATGGCCATCTACGTTGTGCGGTAAACTCCCTGCCATCCTCCCTCCCTCCCTCCTCCCTCCCTTCCTCTCCCTCCCCTGTCCTCCCATCCTCCTCTTTCCACCCTCTCGCTCCCTTCCTCCATCCTCTCTCGCTTCTACCCTCTACCTATAAAGCTAGAGCTGCAAGCGCGTGGCATGGAGCCTTTGTTGAGTAATGGGCCATTCACCGTGTGCCGGTATAACTCGCCTCCATCCTCCCTCCCTCCCTCCTACCCTCCCTCTCTCCACCCTCACCTGCCGCTCCTCCTCCCTCCTCCCTCCTCCCTCCTGCCCTCCTCCCTCCTCCCTCCTCCCTCCATCCACACTCCTCCCTCCTCCCTTTTTGCCGTCCTCCCTCAACAGCTATGAACGTAGAGCTGCTAGCTGGCGTGGGATGGAGCCTTTGTTGAAGTATGGCAATAACGTGTGCGGTAAACTCGCTCCATCCTCCCTCCTATCCCTCCATTCTCACCTCCCTCCCTCCCTCCCTCCACCCTCCCTCCCTACCTCCTCCCTCCCTCCTCCCCTCTCTCCTCCCCTCGCTCCCGTCCTCCCTCACCTATGAAGCTAAAGCTGCTAGCGCGTGGGATGGAGCCTTTGGTCTGAGTATGGCATCACCGTGTGCGGTAAAAACTCGCCTCCATCCTCCCCTTCCCTCCTCCCTCCTCCTTCATCCCTCCATGCCCTTCTCCGCTTCCCCCTCCTCCCTCCTCCGCACCCCCCTCTCCCTCCACTCCCTCCTCCCCTCACGCTATGAAGCTAGAGCTGCTGCGGCGTGATGAAGCCTTTGTTGAGGTATGGCCATCGTACAGTGTGCGGTTTCGATCTCCGCTCCTCGCTCCCCACCGCCCACCCTCCCTCCATTCTCCCTCCTCCCTCCCTCCCTACCTCCTCCGCTCCCTCCTCCCTCTTCTCCACCCTCCTCCTTCCTCCCCTCACCCTATTGAAGCTGAGCTGCTAGCGCGTGGATGGACGCCTTTAAATGAGTAATGGGCATTCATGTTCGCGGTAAACATCCCTCCATCGCTCCTCTCTCTCCTCCCCGCTTTCTCCTCCCTCCCTTCCCTCCTCATCCTCCCTCTTTCCACCCTCCTCTTCTAATCCTCTCTTCCCTCCCACCCTCGGTACCTCCTGCCCTCACCTATGAGCTAGAGCTGGCTAGCGCGTGGATGGAGCCTTTCTGTTGAGTAACTGGCCATCACGTGTGCGGCTAAACTCCCTCCATCCTCCTCCCTCCCTCCTCCCTCCTCTCTCCACCTCTCCCTCCCTCCTCCCTCCTCTCCTCCTCCTCCCTCCCTCGCCGTCTCCCTCCTCGCTCCTTCCTCCGGTCGGCTCGGCATGGTGGTGTGCCTGGTCGCGCGTGTTTTCGTCGGGTTCCTGGCCGTGGCGACTCGGAGGGCCTGAATGAAGCTAGAGCTGCTAGCGGCGTGGATGCAGCCTTTGTTGAGTATGAGCAATCAACGTGTGGCGGTATAACTCGGCTCGCATCCTCGGCTCCTTCCCTCGCATTCTCCCTCCTCTCTCCCCCCTCGGCCTCCCTGAACTTGACTGTCCCTCTCTCGGGCACCCTCTCCTCCTCCCTGCCCTCCTCCCTCACCTATGAAGCTAAAGCTGCTAGCGGCGTGACATGGAGCCTTTGCTGTGAGTATGGCCATCACGTGTGCGGTAAAACTCGCCTCCATCCTCCCTCCCTCCTCCCTCCTCCCTCCATCCTCCCGTCCCTCCCTCTCCACTCCCTCCGCTTCCAACCCTCCTCCCTCCATCCACACTCCTCCCTGCCCTCCTCCTCCCTCACCTATGAAGGCTAGAGCTGCTATGCGGCAATGGATAGAGCTTTTGTTTAGTATAGGCCATCACGTGGTGGCGGTGGAACTCGCCTCCTCCTCCACGCCTTACCTCCTCCTCCTCCTGCCCTCCCTCCTTCCTCACTCCACCTCGCCTTCCCCCGCGGCCGTTCCGTCCCGTCGCATTCTCTCAATCATGCAGCATGAAAAATGCCGTGCAGGCTTGTATGCATGGCGACTTAGCGACTGCCTGCAAGCTCCTGCTGACACACCGTGCAGACAGGGCAAAGGGTGAGAGTGAGAGAGAGTGTGTCGGATAATAATACAGAGCAGACCCTAATGCTGTTAGGAATGATTTAGCGTTATATGCCCTTTGATAAATATTAGAAGACGAATAAAACAAAAACATAACCAGCTAATTAGTTTACTAGTTTTACCGAATTATTCACGGATATTTTTGCGTGGTACTAGCTCGTGAACAGGTCTTTTTTCCCACAGTTATTTTGAATTGGACTTATCCTCAAAAAATGAAAAAGGACCGCACGAAACAAGCGGCTTTTGATAAACCAGATAATATACTTTAGACAAGTCGACTGAGTTTGTCCGTTGTTTGGGGGTAAATTAACTCGCCTTATATCGCATTTTTTGGTTTATTTTAATTCGCAGCCTAGTTCCACGCCGAGAATTGAAATTGGGGTTGTAATAAAACCCGTTTTTAAATCAACTTCCCTTACGAGACTTTTATGAGACTTTTTGATATGTTATAAGCGGACATGTTTCCTGAGTACGAAACCGTTTGAAAAACCTTGCTTTTGCAATTAGTCCCAGGTTGAAGCCCTTGGTTCGTCATAAAATGCCTTGGACTACATAGGTTATATGACCCTTGCCTACTGCAAATCTGCGACCCGTCGTGATCGATTATCCGCTGCATGTATATGATTGAAGCCAACTCGTGACCGGCTTGCCAACGACACGAGAATACAATGAAAGAGGTAAAAGGTGCATCTGATCTTCCCACTTAACGTGGAAGTCGCGTTATTGCTGTTATATGTGACTATGACACACAAATAACGCGACGTACTCAAGTCAGGTCTCGAGATTAATCGAAGTCATAGAGAAAAGGTTCAGGAGAGCCTACATCTGTTTCGGTCAGAATGTCGAGTGTCACTGCATGCTGATCGGGCGTGAGGTACTTGCCGTCTACCGAGCAAATGGTCCTTCCTAATTTTATTAGCTATCTGGACAATTAAGTCAGATGTAGCTTGTATGAATCGCATGAGCGTGCGTCCGTCCGTCCGTCAAGAGCTTGGGGCACAAAATCTAAACCAGCTCGACGTACGGTTACCACGATATTCGGAACGTGGTGCTGTGGTGGGGGGGGGGGGGGGGGTAAATCCGAAACCGCAGTTTTGGATGTCGAAGCTGGGGGGCCAAAGGTCAAAGGTCTAAGAGGTGGTAAAAGAAAGGGGGGAACATTGCCCTCCCTTTAGGTTAAGGGTATAGGGAAGAAATGCGAAATTGGGCGGCACAAATCTAACGGCTCGACTAGGCCGTGATAGTCGGTGTATAGGGCATTCATGGTTAGGAAAAACCATCACTGCTGCGAACTTGGAGGTCACAGGTCAGGAAGGTGCAATGGGCAGCGCAGGGCAGGATTTTTAGAACATTTTCTGAGGAACGGGATTGGTCTGGACGCGAGCTAATGTGAGAGAGGAACTTTTTTGTTTCAAGGGTGACTAAGCATTTTTATGCTTTATTGAAACAACCATGAATGTGCTTTCTACTGACGTTTTGCGAAGAGTAAGTGTCTGATAACCTTTGGAGCCCTTAAGAGAGGGTTAAACATGGATTTGTTGTACTGTTAGAAAAGAATTTGACTGCCGGGGGCTTTGGCGAGTGAGAATGCTAGGTAAGTGCCTGGATGTATGAGGCTACAGATGTCACAGTGAAATTTCAGAAAGCTAAATTTGGTTGAAGAAAGGTTTATGCTCGCTTAAAATCGTATAATTTCTAATGGCATTCTGTACTGTCAGTGTGTTACATGTAACGTATGCACTGCCCAGTGGTACGTGTGTCAGTGTTTTTTGCCTGTGTTGAATTAGTTGCAAGGTGGCAGCCCTCTATTGGGGTGCCACTGTAGGCTTTGCGGGTTATGGTATAATGGATGAAGTGGCCTATCTACGTTCTGTCTTGCGAGAGTATTTGTTGCTAGCTGACGCGGGTACGATGGGAGCTTGCCATCTTTAATGCTGAAGGAGCACGTTGAAACGTGCGCGCCATTCTCGTGGCAACTTTCATAACGATTCCAACGAAAATTCCCGTTGAGAGGAGGTTCCTGATACCAGTCTTGGGGTGCCGTGTCCACTCCGTTTCGGGCGGTGTATGTTAACTACATTTGGCGACTAACAGGGTTTCTGAGAATCCCACCAGCTCCACCACAGGAGTCACGGCGCAGGTAGACGTTAGATGAGCGCGTGTCGCTCCGCGGGCACTTGTTATCCTATTTTATCGTAATTTTATTAGTATGTATCGAGATCCATTTTTCGTGCGTGAATGTCTGTGACAGTTAATTAACGCCACCACTAATCGGGCGTCTCCAAATTTACTAAGGATCTTTATTTATTGACTAACTGAACCCCCGCGCCTACGCGCGGGCTTAAGTGACTGGTGATGCAACTGTGTTTACCAGTAGGCAGTACTGTTATGTGGTAAAGGTATTATATGGAGAGTTTAAGTTGTTGCCAAATGTTTTTGTTTTTTTATGGTTGAGATTGTCCATACAAATACATTACAATCAATGCTACAATCGTATACAACATTAACCATTTTTTTGGCAAGTACACAGTGAAATACAGACACACTCCGGAGACGCAGGGGCACGCACGCACGCACAGGCACGCACAACCACACACAAATGTTTTATTGTATGTCTTATGTAGGCAACACTGGTTGATGATACGGACTCCAAAGTTTAGAATATAGATAGCAATCTGAATGGCTGTAGGTCGGGCGATCGCTTATGTTCTAACGCATGTTTGCACTCTGTGGCGGACGACGTAATATTACGTGCTTGTGATCGGACCGCTTAATCGTGAGCAGATCGGTGTTCACGACACGCCGTACACGGGTACAGCATGCAGACTTCCAAAAAAAATCTGCTCTGATAAAATTCCACTTGTAACAATCTCCATATGGGAAACTATGGCCAAATAGCTACTGCATATTTAACTTATTATTAACATGATTATTTCTTTTGGCATTATACAAACTAGACACAGACAGACACAGAAAGAGATAAGCACCAGAACACACCCGATTGAAACTTGTTGAGAACAGAACGAGAAACAAAGACCAGCGCCCGCCAGGTATTTTGCAGGGCAAATCTTTACTTTTTTTGTGTGTTGTTTTGTTTTGTTTAAGGACCGAGACAAAAGCGGTTTTTGCAACCGAGTATAGTTTAAGAACCGTTCCCGGGTCACTGCATCGATCTCTTCTGTAAATTTGGCGCTATTTGGAACTAAACTGACGGAGCTTTCATTTACATACAATACATACATACATACATACATACATACAACATATCGCACAATTATAGTAAGATAGTAGAAATTTACTCGAAATTTCCTCTAGTATTGCGTGCGTTCTGCTCTCTGGTGTATGGTGGCCGAGATGGCTACGAATATTTTTATTATTTATTTTTAATTCATTTTCATTCCAAATTCATTTTCATTTTTTCAAATTCCATTTTCATCTCGAAATTCATTTTCATTTAGAAAATTATTTTCATCCCCAAATCTCATTTTCATGTCCAAATTCGTTTTCATTCCAAATTCATTTTCCATTTCAGATTCATTTTCATTTCAACAATTCATTTTCATTTCAAATTTAATTTTCATTCCACAATTTAATTTTAATTCCAAATTCATTTTCATTCCACATCATATTGGCGAGCAACAAATCAGCGCATGGCCGAAATGGCTACGGATATAGGTGCGGGGCGGAGTGACGTTCATTCCAATTCATTTTCATTCCAAATTCGTTTTCATTCAAATTTATTTCACTTTCAGATTCATTTTCATTCCAGACTTGCTCATTTTCATTTCAAATTCCATTTTATTCAAAATTCATTTTCATTTCAAAATCAATTTTTATTCAAATTCATTTGCGAAAACAAATCGCGAGTGGTCGAGCTTGGCCACGGATACTAGGTGGGGGGCGAATTTGACGTAGCCTTCCCCTTAGCAATCCGTCCGGTGAGCAGGAGGGACTCGAGGTATTACGGTGGGAAATCAGCCAATGAGCGCTGGGACAGTCAAGAATTGAAGATCCGTTTTGTCAGTGTATGCATGTCGCTTGAATTTGTTATTTCTCATTAGAAATGGCTTGAACTCTTATGCCTTTGTTAATTTCAGAAACTAGAATCTCTGCTGCAATCCCGGCAGCGTAAGCAGCTCGTCCGGGGAATTTTCGAAGAAGGCCTACTTTTTCGCGTAAAGTGACATTGCAAAGTGGGCATTTCAAGTGGCGTCGGAAAAGCTTGTTTAACAAAAAAAAATATGGAAGAATTTTTGAGTTATAAGCAAACATATATGGTGTCACTTGCGAACGTGGATGTCAGAGATGGCACTGTGGTTTCTCAAAAAAACTTCTGCTGATTTATGGGATTTTTTTTCGTAAGTATGGCGCGCCTAATGAAATGATTTCCCAGTGGGGATTCCCTCAGACAAATTTTCAATCAAGAGAACAAAATGCCATTTGCAAATGTTTGTTTGGTAAATATGAAATCGGTGATAAGTAAGTTTTCTGATGTATTTTCCATGAAAAATACACATTTTACCTCATTAATATAAACTATATGAATATCACTATTAAATTTGCAATTCTGTGTGTAAACTGTGTTAATTGCATCTTCGATCTTAAAGTAATTGAGAGGTCTCGGCTCTCGTATACTACATAATTACCAGGAGTTTAATGAAGACGAACCGTCATCATTAACTCTTCACATAATTTGAAATCGTCAATTTGTGCTTCCATTCACGTCCTGATTTACGTACGTATACGTACTCGTGACTATACGCCCTTCGTTCCGGTCGCAGGAGCCCGTGTGGTGTGTGGCGTGCGTGTGCCTTTGCGTTTGTGGGCGCCGTGTGCGCTTAATGCGTGTGGCGTCGGCGCGCGCGTAAGTGTGCGGTGTGCGGGCGTGCGTGATGCCATTTGCGTGTGCGCGCGCCGCCGTGTGCGCTATGCGTGTGCGTGTGCGCACGCGTGTGTGTGCGTGTGCGATGGTGCGTGCGTGCGTGCGTGCGTGTGTATGTATGTATGTGGTGTGTGAATGTATGTACGTTGATGTGGTTCTCGCGTCCTTGTGTTGCCCTAAAGGCAAACAAATCGCCTGTTTAACACAGACGCATAGGCACACGGCGCGCTCACACGCACACGCCGCGGCGCGCGCGCACACGGCACACGCAAGTAGGCACACGGCGCGGCACAACACGGAAAGGCACACGCACGCACTGCACACACACACGATTCCTGCACGCTGAGGCGAAGGCTAGTAGTAAGGCAAGTAATCCTACACATACCTAACGTATGTAGTATTACGAGAGCGCCAGACCCTCTCATAACTTTAAGATGGAGATGAAAAATAACACATTTACACAAAGAATTGCAATTATAATCATATTATATGTTATAGTTAAATGAGTGAAATGGTGTGTTTTGCATGGAAAATACAATCAGCAAAACTTACTTACCTACGCGATCAAAACAAAACATTACACAATGGTGTTTGTTTTCTTGTTTTGAAGGTTTGTTGAGTCCCCGCTCCACCGTGACGGATTGCTAAGGGGAAGTGACGTCACTGGTCCGGCTTTTCCACCGTAGCCATCTCCGTAGCCATCTCGGCCATCGCGATTTGTTCTCGCAAATGAATTTGGAATGAAAAATGAATTTGAAATGAAAATGAATTTGGAATGAAAATGGATTTGGAATGAAAATAATTTGAAAATGAAATATGAAGTTTGGAATGAATTGAAATCTAAAATGAAAATCGAATTTGGAATGAAAATGAATCTGCAAATGAAAATGAATTCTGAATGAAAATGAATTCGAAAATGAAAATGAATTTGAAATGAAAATCGAATTCTGGATGAAAAATGAATTAAAAATAAATCATAAAAATATCCGTAGGTAGGCCATCTCGGCCACCGCTGTGATGTAATATCCGATCGATATAAACGGCTGGCGCGCAAAGCCCGCATATAAATTGGCCGCGCAGTCGCAGTTTGTCCGCCCACGCACACACGCATCACCCCGCACGCAGGCGGGGGTGGGGTAGCAAGCATGCGCGTATTATTTGTTTGGCGTTTTTGGTTTCCGTGCGAAGATTAGCGAGGTATGGAGCCGCTTGCGAGTATTCGTGCGATCTACGGTGCAGGAGGGACGCACGCGTCAATTCGGTTGCGTGGAGGGTCGATTTATAGAGGAGTGGGAGGAACATTCCCCTTGCGCCTCGGTCTCTCGTATCGGAATGCCGTCAGCAATTTAATCAGAATCGAACATTATAATTAATGTCATTATTTAATAACAGAACACCGAGTGTGTAACACTCCCGGAACGCCGTGAAAACCAAGAAGTTCCAGCTTGCTTCTCCCGCGAATAGAGATTATTTCCATTCGCAGTGCAGATTTGTCGTTGCATCGATAGCATGTAGCTGTTTTGCAGGTAGATTTCGTCTGTATTTGGCTCTATCTGTACACGTTTAACACGTTTTCAAATTGTTCTCCGTTCTCTTGTTGGCGATATAGCTATAATATCAAGAGCGTACAAAGAAGGATCTTGTATATATACGGTATATATTTATATATACTCCTTGATAATATCTCAAGCACAGCGCCTCGAGCGCACTGAAATTAAAGCTGAAATGAATCACGGCTTGTTCAAAATATTTATTCGGCCGCGGCAAGCAGTTGCGATTTTTTTAGCTTCGTTCCTAGTGAAAATTCGCTGGAAAAATGTTTTCTCTCGACTGTCGTAGCTGTCAAAGAATTTGTACACAGAAAAATAGGGACTGCCGATTCGTGCTTTCAACGCGTGCAGTTGTGTAGGCGTATATAAACGAGCACGTTGCTATTTACGCGCACGAATACGGTAATCTGACACACCCTACAGTTGCACTATTGCATGTTATCCGTTCTAATAACCATTTGTAAATCCCCGCAATTATCCACTGGCTGCTGCTGCTGCTGCGGCTGCGGCTGATTGGTGCACGTTCGGGTTGCGGCTTGCAAGCCGCTGTAATAGAAATTGTACGATCGAGCGGGTTCTCCGCGCGGATCAACTTCATTCCAAAGAAGGCTGATTGGGTTTCAGCGTCGGTTCCTGACCAATATTGTCGTTTTGCCAAAACTATAGTGACGGGATGCAGAGAACGGTGCTGCTTCAACGAACTGCAACCCTAATAGACAATGAGACACGTACAGTTTCTGCAAATGTTTTTCGGGTGTACAGTAATTGGATTTAGTAGAAAATTTTGGGTTCTTTTATCTCAACCTGATGCGCCGACGTGTACATATTAGCTAACTCGCGCGCGTGTGATGTGGCGTGCGTGCCCTGCGTAA
>NW_014578269.1:47454-54470 GCF_000485595.1 Priapulus caudatus
CGGTACGGTCGGTCGTACGGTCGTACGACGTCGTACGTACGGTCGGTCGGTCGGTCGGTCGCGTCGGACTCGACCTAGTCGTCGTACGACGACGTACACCACGACACACACACACACACACACACACACACACACACACACACACACACACACACACACACACACACACACACACACACACACACACACACACACACTCACGCAGCACGCACGCACGCACGCACGCACGCACGCACGCACGCACGCACACACACACAAGTCCGGAGCTGTTATGCACTAGATCACTGCTACATTAACCCTATCCGGTTTCCCAGTTTCTCCGTGCAGCTGCGACGCGCGGCTGTCGCAGCCGCACGGCTGCGGACAGGTGCACACACACCGGCGGCCGGCAGACCTGTCAGTCAGCTGTCAGCGTGCGCTACCGTATGTTGTCGTGATCAATGACTCGCACGGACGGAGACGGGCGAGCGGGCGGGAGGGCGGGCGATCAGCGATTTACCTATCCGCCGTGTTATACACGCGCCGCTAGACAACCACTTAGGAGACAGCGCCACTTTCCCTCTCGGCTGCGCCCCAACCCGCCCCCGCCCCCCCGAACCCCGCCCCCTCGCCATTACGCGCGTGTGTTATAAGCCAGGCCGGCGGGAAGGGTTACGTAACACGCCGAGTATCGCTAACCGGCCGCTGCTGCCTGCCTCTCTTCGTCGCTTCCTGTCGCGCAAGCGCACAGCTGACGACGTTGTGACGTCAGCAGCGCAGATTGTTGGCGCACCTTTGAGCGACGTCGCAGAATGAGAGGGGATTATGATTTCGGCCGAGCTATTAAATCGGGTAATTGTATGGCAGGAGCGTCGGGGCGACAATCAGGCGCTCACCGAACTACGTTCTATTGCTGACGACGACGACCGTCGCGCCATTGTTGCTGACGCTGCGGCTGCTGTTGTTGCTGATACTGCTGTCGTCGCTACTGCTGTTTATCCTAGTGTTGCTACCGCTGTTGATGGTACTGAAAATTATGATGACGACGATGATGATGTTTACGACGACGACGACGATGACGACGATGACAATGTGATGAAGATGATGCCGATGATGATGAGATGATAATGATGCAACTACTTCAGTTTTTCTAGATTCCACTACGTCGTATTTTGCTACGCCCAGCCCAGTAAATGTCTGTATATTTGCGCCTTTATGATGTTTCATGCCTTGAATATATAGAGAGTGCAACGGGAATAGATACTAGACATCCACGCCGCAGTCTGATTGTTTGAATTGAAGATGACAGTCAATTATGTCAGAAAATTGATATTTCGTTCATTTTTGTTATCAATTATTTTCGTTTCAATTTTGTATACGTTTTGAACACTCACTCACATTGCGATCATCAGTATTTGCTTAGGATGAACAAATAATATGCAAATATGTAAATGCTAACATGTAAAATACGTGAAAATTTAGAGAAAACACAGTAATAGGTTATTTCACTTTCTCATAAACCATAATAACTTTACTGCGTAGATATTAGGCAAGCTGAATTACATAACTATTCTGAGCACTACCGAACAGCGTTATATGACTGGACAATTCGAAACAAACTGGAGATAATTGTAAACCTGACGTCTTTAATAATAAACTAAATAACAACCAGAGACCAGTGGTATTGAGCAGTATTTCCCCAGCATCATCCTTACTTTCACGTACAGATTCTTACTCCTCTCTTTAGGTCCACGGGCATAGCATGGTAGTGTACCTATCATCACTCTACGAACCACTGCACATCTACTCTCCTCCCACCATTTTCCCACCCACCTTTCACTATCATCTCACCTCTACTACTCTCACGATATATACTGCTGATGGTGCACACACACTACAGCCGAGAAACCGCAGCAGCACTGCGAGCACCGTGGCATTGCAATGCAGTGAACAAACTAAAAAAATGTCTGAAGTAGACAAAGACAAGACAAAATCACATCCACCCACCCTCGCCTCTCAGATAACTAATGCGCTTTTTGCGTGCGCGCGAATTTAAACGCGACTCGCGCGCGCGCTCGCGTCTCTCGAGCCGTGCATCAGTCGTTAATCGCTGCCGGGTTGTACTCCGCTGAAACATTAGCTGTCGAAGCGTCCCGACGTGCCTCATACATCGCAAGGGATTCCGACTGCGCGCAAACTCGAAGCCAATTGATTGCGCCGAAGCCCGAGGGTGACGGCAGGAAGGCAACTCTTAAGCTTCTTTTTTGAAATTCCTCGCGAGTGGCACGCCGCCGGTGCGCCGCGTAGGTGATTCTGAATTCGCGACGGAGACGGCGGAACCCCGACTGAGCGTATTGCTTCATCGAAAGCCTGTGATCATTGATTGAATTCGCGCACAATCACTCAAAAAACGTGATTGCACTTTTAATTCGAGAATCGCCGCACTGAAACACACAATTGTGGCTTCATCTGTGTGCTGCTGATTAGGTGCAAATCGGCCCTGCGGCTCCACCTTAATAACGTTGATACGAATCTCGCTATTAAACGTGTTGTTATGTTAATGATATAATAGAAGTATGGTAATTAGGTGACGGAATTTCATGCGTAATTTGCAATATATTATTATATAAGTTTATATATTATATCATATATACAATACTACCTATACCCAGTCGATTGTTTTAACGTGGGCTAAGTATAGAATCACTTAACAAGCATATGCCTAGGTCACAAGCACAGCGTAAGCTAATACATACTATAACAATTATAGCGTCAGTTATAACAAGCGTCTACGAACGAGAAAATCCAACAACGTTAACAATTACTATTAAAAAGCACGGGATCAGCTAATTGGAATAGCATCCGTGGCTCCATGTCTAGTTTACAATCACATAGAATGTCCCCGTATCATCGTACCAGGAACTCTCCGTTGGTTTGCTAACAAATCTAACAGTCAACACTAGCAACGCCACATATAATATCAGCACATCACGTACCATCAGCGGATGTTTCTAACCGCGGCGGAGAGTTAACCGCAGGCAAGCGGCTAGCATCACACACAGACACAGACTCCGTGCACCGCCCTGTCTCAGCCCCGTCGATCTGTGTTTATTCGTTCATCCTGACCTTACCTTATCCGTCGCTAATTGATCGAGATCCACGCAAACGTAATTAACCCGGCAAGCGTGTTTGTTTACATCAGGCGTGCTTAACTACAACAAACAGCAATTTACACAGCGAGTTCGGAGGCCGGCAAACGCCAAAAAAAGATGAGCAGTGGATCAATATGCGCTTTGTTTACTTTCGGAGACAGAAACCATATAGTAAACCTGTGTAAACACAGGTTCACTGCGCGAAGATAGAGAGAAAAAGAAGGCGATCGAGCAAGAGAGATAGATGGGTGGATGAATATATGAATGGGTGGACGGATGAATAGATAGATGGATGGATGAATGAACGGCCGGATGGATGGACGGATGGAGGGAGAGAGAGACAGAGCGTTGACATGACACCAGTCCTCTATCTATGTACCAACTATGCATAACCGCCGCTGGCGCACGGGGCTTCGAAGAGCTGTGTGTGGTAGGGGGTCGAGAGATGCTGGGAGGATTGCCGGGTATGTTATATATTCAGGACTGTCCGGATATATTGGGTTTGTTAGGCTATGTTTTGTTAATTGGGTGGAGTAGGATTCTAGGGGGTATAGGGGTATGGATTCGGCGTGGTTTGGTAGTGATGCGAGGTTTTGTATGTAGCAGTAAGTGTGATTTCATTTGCAACTAGAGCACTCGGGGAGCACAGACCTCCGCCAAGGCAGCAGAATTCTCTCACTGTAAAATTTTTTATTTATTAATTAATTAGTTAAGTAAAAATTTGAATTAATTAATTAATTAATTACATAATTAATTGGATCGGGATCACCACCAAAATGTAATAAATTCTAAGTTACCCCATTTCTAACCTATCCTAAAAAAAATTATGAATTAATTAATTAGTTAATTAATTAATTGGATTCGGATCACCACCAAAATGTAATCAATTCTAAGTTACCCAATTTCTGACCTATCCTGAAAATTTTATTAATTAATTAATTAATTAATTGGATCCGGATCCCCAGCAAAATCTCATCAATTCTAAGTTAGGCGATTTCTGACCTATCCTGAAAATTTTATGACAACCCGTCCATAACTTTTTCAGTTAGGCTGTACACAAACCCCCAAACCAACAAACAGTCAAACACATGCCGGTGAAAACATAACCTCGCAATCGGAGATAGCAAACCTCCGCCACAGCTAAACAGTTCCCCCATATATCATAGCCATCGATCTAATATGTAGTCGGGTTTAAGGCGGCGGTGGCACATCATAAACCCCTACAGAGAGAGAAAGCGAAAGCGAAACGAAGCGAAGCGGTTAGAGAGTAAACCGCTACACTACCATCAATGATGAAAAATCCTTCAAAAAATTCCTGGATCCAGATCTGGATCCGGATCACCACCAAAATCTAATCAATTGGTTGTTGGCCCAAAACCAATCCGTCCAAAAAAATCATCAAAATCCGTCCGTAACGTTTCGAGATATCCTGTTGGCAGACAAACAAACCAACAAACTAACAGGGGCGAAAACAACCTCCTTGGCGGAGGTAATAACTTATTTTTTTTACGTTATTCATCCTATCGTCATAAATTATTAATCGCCCCTTTCTATTGCTTATGCACGCACGCACGCACGCACGCACACACACACACACACACACACACACACACACACACACATATATAATATATATATGTGACATATAAGGAAGGTGTGAGACATAAACCCATCACGCAGGCATTGCGACACTGTGAGATCTGACAGACGGAACAATAAACTTCGCTGAACCTCAATCTATCGCACGCACACGGCTTAACGTCACTCACTCGCCGCCTTTTGAAATTAAATTCTTACATCTCCGAGAAATGAGACGGCGCGCGCGCGATGCCAGATGAAATTTGACGCGTTAGCCGCTCGCTGCTTACATCTCAAATACAGTCGGATGAACCAGCAGCACCGCATAAACTCGGTGAAACGCGCTGGAGAGATTGCATTATATCGATTACGGTCACTTCACATGCATTCGCGCGCACGCACCTTACGCACATGTGAACTAGCCCCCCGCATTTCTATGAAGCCATACATCACCTCGGCGCCTCTGTGCGACACATCGCTCAGATGCCCCGCCTTCGTGGAAACACCCCTCCCCCAAATTCCATCTCATTTCGCCTGACCTGCCTGCGCTCTAGCTTTTAATACACGCGTAGATCGGCCAACCATCACAGTTAACACAACATGTCATCATCGCACCAAATGTCCACCACACCCCTCCCCCGAGCTTACATCTCCCCAACCCCTGACAGATCTCTACACTGTGTGCATAGCAACAAAAGTCATGAATACGAGATCGGGCTCATTTTCAGCTGCGTTGCTCCTCTTTTCATAAGCGCCAGGCGCATGAATATTATATTTGCAATGTCAATGCGTCGACGTGGCCGGTGCCGAAGCTTGCGCGCCCGCTTAATTACCACGACACCCGGGTCCGATTGATTGACAGCTTATGCCGATAGCGATGGGCTCTTATTGCCGCTTACATCAAAACGCGAGTCTCGATAACGCAGTCTCCGGTGCTGCTATACATCGCCATCACCATCGTGACCGTCATCATCATCATCATCATCATCATCAGCAGCAGCAGCAGCAGCATCACAATCACAATCAGTAGCAGTAGAAGCAACCAGCGCCGCGGTAACAGTGGCTCCAGCAGCAGCAGTAGCAGAACATGGATCAGACTGGTCAGCATCGACAACATCATGATGAGCATGAGCATCATACGCATCATTAGTAGCAGCAGCAGAATCATCAGCAACGTCAACATTAACCGCAGCATCGTAAGTGGCAGCAGGATATTGGCGTAAATCTTAACATTGCCAAATCCCACCAGTACATTACCAAATGCAACTTTGCAACCGAGTAGGGATTTTTGCAGTTTATGGGACGAATTTATCGTGCGCACTGACGCATTACGGGAAAGTTGCTGTCAGATTCCGACAATCAATCATTTAACGACCATAAACGCGCCGTGTATTTCTATATAGAGAGTCGTATAGGCGTGTAGCATATTTACAGAATACGAATCACGCTCTCTCGTTCTCTCGCTCGCGTCCCCACCCCCTCTTCCCCGCTTCTCCCTCTTTCTCCCCTCCCGCGCTCTCGCTCTCGCTCTCTCTCTCTCTCTCTCTCTCTCTCAATCTCTCGATCGCTGTCTCCCTCTGATTCTTATTCTCTCGATCTTTCGCTTACACACACATTTCAATTCAACGGAGTTAGTTATTCGAGTTTAGCATGCTCAAAGAGTGAGCAAACACATAAAAGCGCCGCGGCTAATAATAACTGTTATAACATACCGACAGTGATATCGTCGACAGCTTCATAAACAAACGTTAAAATACGACCAATGACACGTCACGAGGTTGTTGCGATCCGGTGCTAATTTTATCATGGAATCTGCACGCACGTATACAATGAGCTCAGCCGGCAATTTAGTAAAGACATCTTTCACCAGCTTGCTGTCATCACGATGAAGATGCATTATGAGTTGTATATATATATATGAGAGCGAGTGAGTGAGTGAGCAAGAGACCGAGAGCAGAAGAGGGTGGGCGATGGCGAGCGACTGAGAGGGGAAACGAGCACGCGCAATAAAGAGAACGAGAGAGAGAGAGAGAGAGAGAGAGAGAGAGAGAGAGAGAGAGAGAGAGAGAGAGAGAGAGAGAGATCCAACGAGCAAGCGCTCATCCTCAGAGGGCTCATTACATTCGCGCTCGCCCCCTCCTCTCTTTCGTTTCGTTCTCTGCTCATCTCTCTCTCGCAGCTCTCTCTCCGTCTCTCTCTCCACTCTCTCTCTCATTCTCTCTCTCTCTCTCTCTGCTTCTCTCTCTCCTCTCTCTCTCTCATCATTCTCTGTCCCCTCTCTCTCTCTTTCTCTCCTCGTCTCTCTCT
>NW_014578269.1:59788-65231 GCF_000485595.1 Priapulus caudatus
CGCGCGCACACACACACCACCACCACCACACACACGCACGGCTACACACACGCGCGTACGTAGACGCCCACTTACACGCCCGCGCGCACACACACACCACCACCACCACACACACGCACGGCTACACACACGCGCGTACGTAGACGCCCACTTACACGCCCGCGCGCACACACACACCACCACCACCACACACACGCACGGCTACACACACGCGCGTACGTAGACGCCCACTTACACGCCCGCGCGCACACACACACCACCACCACCACACACACGCACGGCTACACACACGCGCGTACGTAGACGCCCACTTACACGCCCGCGCGCACACACACACAAACACATCGTGTAGGATTGCACTTCCAGAGCTGGCATAATATAGCCCTCGATTTCCTATTCCTCCCACCGCCACACACACACCGCATTTACTCTCCAAACAGCAATTATGAATCATACATAAGTCATTACTAGAAGTCATTGCATTGCTGGCCGAGACATTGTCAAGACGTTTTCTACAAAGTTAGTCACTTAGTGATGAGTCAGTTACTTGGCAATCAGCTTAGCCGTTCCCCTTGGAAGCATGATGATAGCCTACTTACCTCTGCCAGCCCACCCGCTCGCCTCTGTCCGCCTGGTTGTATGACCGTGTGCATCTCTCTCTCTGTTCGACGATCTTATTGACTGCATATCTGTTTGTGTTATATGTATGTCTGTCCGTCTATTAGTCTATTATCCTATCATCTATTATCCTATTATCCTATTATCCTATTATCTATTATCTATCTATTATTATCTATTAACCTATCATCTATTATCCTATTATCCTATTATCTATTATCTATTATCCTATTATCTAGTCCGTCTATTAGTCTTGCTGTCTGTGAAGCTATCGCTCACCAGTCAGGTAGTCAGAATCTGGCTACAGCTTATAAGAGTGCTCATCACGGTAGGTGTTGCAATTTTAGCATTGCTGCGCGCATTCTCGAGGATACACAGTACGAGCAAAAGAAAGCTGTTAGCTGAAGCAGCCAGCTTCGGTTTCTATACAAAGACGCAGCCTCATCTAGCGTTAACTGCTGTGCCGCTGCCTGCTGCTGCTGCTGCTGCTCTTAGTGTTGTTGTTGTTGTTGTTGTTGTTGTTGTGCTGCTGCTGCTGCTGCTGCTGCTGTTGTTACTGTTGTCGTCGTTATTGTTGTTGTTGTTGTTGTTGCTGTTGTTGTTGTTGTTGTTGTTGTTGTTGTTACTACTGTATAGTCTACTGCCGCTGCTGCTGCTGTTCTTGCTGCTGCTGCTGCTGCTGCTGCTGCTGCTGCCGCCGCCGCTGCTGCTGCGGCCGCTGCTGCTGTACCTTTGCTGGGGCGCATTCCATCTATAGCGCGGATCATATCCCGCCGACAGCTGCTTATAATTTGTCTGCACGCCCGCAATTAGCAAAGAGTTCTCACCGCCACACAGACAGCGAGCGGGCCTGTTAACCACCAGTGAAGCCCTGACTGTGAGCGCGTGTACGTCTGCACTCGCTATAATACGTCTCGCAGAAGCCCCGTGCAGACTGCCCGCGCTTGTCTACGAATCGAATAAACACATGTCGAGAGCGAAAACACTTACGAAGCGTTCATTACGGGAACAGCGCGATGTACGCGCGCACGCACGCACCGTAACTCGTGTGAAGGGATTCCTGTGCAAACACGCAGGTCATCCGATTATACAATTATCCGCGGTGCATGCATAGTCGATGAGGACTTAAGCGAGATATGATACCGATAACAGATTATCGTATTTATGCAAATCGAAATATTTGTTACGCGCGAGAAACAAAATAGGCGCGGAAAATATACAAATACTGCGAGTAATTCATTTGTTTAAACCTCATATGTACGCATGAACCAAGCCTGGCGGCTGCTCACCCGCCAACGACTGTCGCTAGATTGTCGGAATGACAAGATGGAACAATGGAATGCCGGATGAAAGAATGTTTCGCGTGTAATCGGATAATGTACAGAACGGCAAACGAACTCGCACCTCTATGTACCCCGAAGCAATTTCTCTAATCCTATCAAAATAATTGCAAGAACGAACCTATACTACACACATAGAGACGGAAAGGAACGCGAGCGCGCGCGATCGCAAAAGGGCGCTTAAATTAATTTCGCCTAGAGCAATGCGCGATAACGTGGACAGATACTATGTAAATACATTATACGTGTTTGTGCGCGTGTGTGCTCGCAACCCGCCGCGGCTTATGACAGCTGGACGCAGACGTTGACTTAGGACTCTCCATTCACATGCTACGCAAACACGTGACACGCCTGTTGACTCGGGCCAGCGAGGTAATTACTTCTCTTCTGTTTTCTTTGGACTTCTTCTAGTTTTCTCGCAACATTTGCAAGCTCACAGCCTATATATACGGCGTCGCATCAACAGTTGACGGATGCATGCGCGCCTGTGTTTGTTTAGAGCAAACACCGACACACGTCGGTATATATATATATATATATATATATATATATATATATATATATATATATATATATATATATATATATATATATATATATATATATATATATATATAAAGAGTGATCCCCACGAAGAGGAGGGGTACCTACGACGCGCCTAGCACGGGGACCTTCAGCTTCTGAAGCTTACAACTCGCAGCCAGCGCTATACTCTTAATCCTTCCCAGCGGAAGATACGCGGATGCCGCTCGCAATGACACCCGCGAGAAATCACACTAATGCGCCTCCCCCGACATCGAGCAAGGTCACTGGTGGCTTCCTTTGGCCATTGCTCTCTGCGGTATGAACGTGGCAGTTGACGTGTGCCAGTAATTTCTACCATGTATATATTATATATATATATATATATATATATATATATATATATATATAATATATATATATATATGGGCCGACTAGTATAGGCTTCAGTAGCGAGAATGGCTTCAGTAAAACTGGGAGAGGCAACTGGCCAGCGCTTGCCCACGACTACTGCTGGATGCATTACACACGCACACACACATGTGCATCCAATGTCGCAGTTAGAACATCCTCTCCGAAGCACAGCGCGAGATTGGCCCGGCCGGGGACGGCATTGATTTAATACTCGAATTGCCGGAGATTCGTTGCGGCAGTAGTTAATATATATATATATAATAATATATATATATATGCTGCGCGGAGCCGTGGACACGTGTTCCCCTGGCGAGGCGTGTGCGTCGGACCGCGCGGCCGCGTGGTGCGGACGCCCGCGCTACTTCCCCTGCGTTTACATATTTACGCATGCTGGCAGACGTGTTTGGCAAGAAAACACACACATGGCTATAAGCGAACCTAGCCCGAGCGACCAGAGCCAACTTCACTAATGTTACCCAGCGCTCGCATCGCGCGCTTACACACCGAGATGGAGAGGGAGATCTCGTGGGGGAAGAAATACGTCCGCAAACAAGCAGAACGTGTTGTTTCCAAGAGATTGTACGTACAGTACGTTTACGTATATATACGTGCTTCTATGTAAGTACGCACGTGTATATATGGTTGCATTTCCTCTCTGAATAAAATTCACATTCTCTGGACCAGCGAGAATGTCATTAGACGAAAGTACGTTATAGATGCCTGCCCGCATTGCCACCGACCCTTGACTGACCGGCTGAAATTTGTCTGCCTACATGTCGTTTTGCATAATAGTACCGATGGCAAATACAGCGCTCTTACCCCCCCCCCCCGCCGCCTTCAGTAAGCCACCCAGAGCGCCTTCTTGCTCATCTCTCTCTCTCTCAAGCGTAACCTTGCATCTATTTTCATAGCTTGCATTAGCAGATTGCCATGGTACTAGCTCGGAGATTGTTGAGCATGTTTTATTTGTTGTTTTGTATCGGCCGCTCCATCCACCCGTAAATTCAATCATAGTAAATGCACTATAGGCAAGACAGCTAAAATCAACAGCCACTACAATGAAATGACCAGGCTTGAGACGCCATAAGCATTCAGGCCTGCTACATAGCGGCTGCAACGGCAATAGCCTTCCCTCGTTGGTCGTCTTGCATGACAGACCTAATAGCTAGACTCTCACATAGCTACCTAGCAGACCTCTCACATAGCTACCCTAGCAGACCTCCACATAGCTATTTAGCCAGACTCTACATTAGCTAACCTACATACTCTCACATAGCCTACCTGGTTCATAGGACACGCCAACTCTTCACATAGCTACCTAGCAGACTCTACAATAGCTCACTACAGCTGCTACCGAGCTTAAGACTCCCTCACGATAGCCTACCCTAGCAAGACTCTCACATAGCTACCTGTAGCAACCTCACATAGCTACCTAGCAGCACCTCTCACATAGCTACCTTAGCGACTCTCACAATAGCTATTTAGCAGAACTCTACATAGCTACATACAGACAGAGCTCCAGCAAGACCATGAGCGTACTCTCCAGTAGCTATAGCCAGCTCTCAACATACCTACCTAGCAGAACTCCTCCACATAAGCTGATTAGCAGCACTCTACCAATTAGCCTTACCGTAGCAATACTCTCACATAGCTACCTTAGCAAGACTCTCACATAGCTACCTAGGACAGACTCTACATTACTACCCTAGCAGACTCTCACATAGGCTACCTAGCAGCCAACTCTCACCATAGCTACCTAGCAGACTCTCACATAGCTACCTAAGCAGACTCTACATAAGCTACCTGAGGCAGACTCTCACATAGCTCCTAGCAGACTCTCACATAGCTACCTAGCAACCTCACATAGCTACGCTAGAGCACCTCACATAGCCTATCCCTTAGCAGCACTCTAATATGCCCTACATTAGCAACGCACATTAGCTAACCTAGCAGACTCTCACATAGCTACCTACTGCAGACACTCACATAAGCTACCTAGCAGACGCTCACATTAGCTACCTTAGCAGACTCTTACAATAGCTACCTAAGCACACCTCACAGAACTACCTAGCAGATCCTCACAGCAGCTACACAACAGACAGCTACATAGCTACACCACACAGCTACATATACTACACCACAACAGCTACATTAGCAGACCTAGCCAGACCTCCACATAGCTACATAGCAGACCAGCTACATAGTTAACAGGCATACAGATGACGTAGCAAGAACAGCTACATTATAGCTACACCGCACACAACTACATAGCCTACTCTAGCAGCAACTCTTACATAGCTAAATAGCTAGCACCAGCACAGCAGACTCGTCACATAGCTACATAGCTACATCCACACAGCCTACGTAGCACGACATGCTACATATAGCTACACCACAGCAGCTATGTAGCTAAGACAGCTACATTATTATTACAGCACACAGCTACATAGCAGACCTAGCAGACTCTCACATAGCTAAATAGCGAGACACTACATAGCTTACACCACATTGTCAGCTACGGTATGCAGACAGCTACTATGATAGCTACA
>NW_014578269.1:65256-73417 GCF_000485595.1 Priapulus caudatus
CGAAAGCAACAGACTAATATCAACAGCCCTACATGAAATGACCAGGCTTGAGCGCCAAGCAGTCAGCCTGCTACATTAGCGGCTGCCACGGCATAGCCTTCCCTCGTTGGTCGCTTGCTGACAGACCTAATAGCTAGACTCTCACATAGCTACCTTAGAGACTCCACATAGCTACCTAGCAGACCTCCACATAGCCTATTTAGCAGACTCTACATAGCTAACCTAGCCAGCTACTCTCACATAGCCCTACCTTAGGCAGACTCTCACATAGCACCGTAGCCAGAGCTCTTCACAATAGCACTACACTCTACCAGTACTTACATAGCTACCTACAGACTAGCTACCATAGCCACCCCAGCGACTCTCACATAGCTACCTGGTAGGCAACTCTCACATAGCTACCTAGCAAGCACTCTCACATAGCTACTCTTAGTCAGACTCTCACAATAGCTATTTACGCAGAACTCTACATAGCTACACTAGCAGACTCCACAATAGCTACCTGAGCAGACTCTCACGAAGGCTACCTGTAGCAGACTCTCACATAGCTACCTAGCAGAACTCCTCCACATAAGCTATTAGGCAGCACTCTACCATTAGCTACCGAGCATACTCTCACATAGCTACCTAGCAAGACTCTCACATCAGACTACCCCTAGGCAGACTCTACATAGCTACCCTAGCAGACTCTCACATAGCTACCTAGCAGGCGAACTCTCACCATAGCTACCTACAGACTCTCACATAGCTACCTAGCAGACCTACATATGCTACCTGAGCAGACTCTTCACAGTAGCTACCTAGCAGTACTCTCAACATAGCTACCTAAGCAGTACGCTCACATAGCTACGCTAGCAGCACTCTCACATAGCTATCCCGTAGCCCAGCACTCTAATATGCCCCTAACATAGCAACCCACATAGCTACCTAGTCAGACTCTCACATAGCTAACCTCTGTACAGACACTCACATAAGCTACCTAGCCAACCTCACATAGCTACTAGCAGACTCTACATAGCTACCTTAGCGACACTCTCACAGAACTACCTAGCAATCCTCACAGCAGCTACACAGACAGACAGCTACATAGCTAAGCCACACAGCTACATATAGCTACACCCATCAGCTACATAGCAGACCTAGCAGACCTCTCACAAGCTACATAGCAGACAGCTACATAGTTACAGGCAAACAGATACGTAGCAGAGCAGCTACATATAGCTACATCGCACACAACTACATAGCTACCTAGCAGCAACTCTTACGATAGCTAAATAGCCTAGCACTCAGCACAGCAACTCTCACATAGCTACATAGCTACAATCCACACAGCCTACGTAGCACGACATGCTACATATAGCTACACCACACAGCTATGTAGCTAGACAGTACATATTTTAACAGACACAGCTACATAGCAACGCTAGCAGCACTCTCACATAGCTAAATACGCAGACAGCATACATAGCTAGCACCACATGCAACTACGTAGCAGACAGCTACATCCATACTACACCACGACAGCTGGATAGCAGCAACCGAGCAGACCTCCACAATCAGCCTACCTTAGCAGACTCTACATAAGGCTACCTAGGCAGGAATCACACATAAGCTACATAGCAGACAGCATACATAGGTTTACAGCACACAGGCCTACGCAGCAGACAGCTATATAGCCTACACCACACAGCTACATAGCAGACCTAGCAGACTCTATAGCAGACTCTCACATTACTAGCACAAGTATTACGCACGCGCACATAGAGGGCCGCGCTTATACTCAGTACTTCAGCGGGTCGTTTATATCGGCGGCGTGATTCACGATCGCTCAGCACGACGTGCGCTCACTGACTCGCTCGTTTTTCTTCCCGCGGAACATGCTTTAGGCCGACGCTCGCCTCGCGCGGGCCGTCTCTCAGCTTTCCGCTCGTCGTTCATATATGTATACGTAGGTTTCGTACGCGTGTTTTCGCCGACCACACCGTCGCGAGGTGGTCGGCAACAATAGGCCGGACGTGCCAGCCGTGTGCTTCTAATGGCCGGGAGCGCAAGCGAGAGAGAGCAAACCGGCCGGAAGAAAAACTGTTGCGGCAGTTTGATGGAGGTGTGCCTGAAAACCAGTCCCGCCTACCGGAGAAAGGGCGAGAGAGAGCGGAGAGAGAGAAGAGAAATTATACGTGAGAAGAGAGACGAGATCGGCAGGAGAGAGAAAGTGAAAGATAGAAAAGCAAAAAAGGAGGAAAATGTAATGAGAGAGAGAGAGAGCAGAGCAAAGATAATGACATGGAGAGATTAAAAAAGAAAGAGATGAGAAATTAGAGCAGCAGAAAAGCGCAGAGGAGCACGGGAAAGAGAGAGAGAGAGAGAGAGAGAGAGAGAGAAGAAGAGAGGAAGGAAAGAGAGAGAAAGAGCAGAGAGCCAGCACGAGAGAGGGACGAGAGAGAGAGACGAGGAGACGAGAGAGAGAGAGAGAGAGAGAGAGAGAGAGAGATAGACAGAGAGAGAGATCTAGAGGAGAGAGAGATAGAGAGAGAAAAGAGCAGAGAGAGAGACACACACACACACACGACGCGCGCGCCACACACACACACACACACACACACACACACACACACACACACACACACACACACACACACACACACACACACACACACACACTTACGCACGCACGCACGCACGCACGCACGCACGCACGCACACATAAAGTAGGTGAGTAGGTGTAAATTTGAGTTATGTTATCTCAACGTTTCTATTTATTTAGAGTTAGTGTCGTCAATGGTACATCAATGGATTTTGCTATTTAACTGCGTGGGTTCCCCGTGATTATTTTCATTACATGCGTGCCAACATCATATACAGCATTCCACTCGTGTATTTTCACACTGTTACTGATCATATATAAATTGTTTAACACATAATTGCGATGTTTTCCTAGTGGAAAATCAATATTTTCAACTCGACACTGACACGTACACGTGCACTCGCACCTCTCTGCTTTCAAGTTATAATTTCCAGCGCATTCCTGAAGCCAAACCCATCAAAACGTTAAAAGCTCTGGATACCTTCAAACGCCCTCGTCTATTAGAGAAGAGCAGAAGGGAAATCTGGTTAGCGCAGCTCCCACCGTGGCATAAAAGGGGTTCAAAGCACCACGTTTGTTTTCGCTTGCATCCGGCCAGGCTCTCGTATCTGTCTATTCAATCGGCGCCTATAACGCGACGCCGAGTAATAGCAGGCTAACATTAGCATCCTCGCAGCATCCGCATCCGCTCGGATCAGCGCAGGTGCCCCAGCTGCCCATTCATGAAGCACGCGCGAGTGTCGCGGGACTCGCATGCGTTATTATTACGCTGCTGATATGATGCCTGAGGTGAGTACGGCATACGAGCGAAGGTTTCTTCCTTCGCGCTTAAAATCGACCTTATCATTGTGATCAATAACTCGTGGCGCACGTACCTGAATCTCCCGTCGCCTGCGCGACCAAGCAGACGAGCGCGTGCATGAGCAGCAGCCACCGTCGGCCGCTCCACGACGTCGTCGACCCGCGTCGTCGGCACGCGTCGCCCGTGTACATATTTATCTCCGCTCGTCGTTGTCGTCGTAGTCGTCGGCTGCGCTCGGCGTGACTCATCGTCGCCGCCGCGTGAGTTCATGCTTTGTGTCGGCGGCTCGCCGGCTCTTGCTGTCGACACGCGCTGCCGCCGCCGCCGCTGCCGTCACCGCCACCATCTCTGCAAAGAAACGCACGGCGTGTTTTCACAAGCGATGTATGTCAACAGCAGAGTCCGCGCTGATCACGCGGTCACTGACGCGTGGGCGCCGGTCGACGGACGATGCGTGTGATCTGGGACGGAGATGCTATCGCCGCGGAACAACGCGCAAACATTCACGCGCGCATGCACGCACGCACACGCGCGCGCTACGTACGCATGCACAGACGAGCGCACGGACGCGCGTACGGACGCACGGACGCACGAACGCACACGCGCGCTACATAGACAAGCGCATACGAACACGCGCGCATACGCAAGCATGGACACGCGCGCACGCTCGCATTGACGCACGCACGCGCGCACTCGGCTGCTGTGCTCAGCGCGTTCACGGAGGTAAAACCTGCGCGCTCATCGATTGAGGAAACAAAACCCGTGAGTTCATCGCTAGAACAGTGCAAAAATACAACCCGCGCGAGGAAATGAAATCCGTAGGTTTGTCGATACACCATTGGGGAAACAAACCCCATGTGTTCACAGATAGAGCAATGGCGAGATAAAGCCTATATATGTTCATGTATAGACGAGTTAAGAAATAAAACCCGTAGGTTAATGGCTAGACGAGTTAAGAAATAAAACCCATAGGGTAATGGCTAGACGAGTTAAGAAATAAACCCCATAGGTTAATGGATAGACCATAGAGGAAGCAAACCCCATAGGTTCATAGATAGACGAGTGGCGAAAGAAAGCCCCTATATAGGTTCATGCATAGACTTGTGAAGAAATAAACCCCATATGTTCAGGGATAGATGAGTGAAGAAATAAAACGCATAGGTTAATGGACTGACCTGTGGATAAATAAAACGCAAAGGCTCATGGGTAGACCAGTGGAGAAATCAACCCTATAGGTTCATAAATATCCCAGTGACGAAACAATACTTAAAGGTTCATGTAATTTTTTGTATACATCAGTGAGGAAATAAAACCCATAGTTTAGCGAATAGATCAGTGAAGAAATAAAACCTGCACGTTGCTGGATAAACAAGCGAGGAAATAAATTCCTCAAGTTTATCGATGGAGCAATATAAACAGCGGCGCATCTCTCCCGATTTACTCGACTGTATATGCATCTCGTTAGGTGACGCAAGCCTAACTATATAGCAGTGCTAGATTTTAAAGGATTGTGTTGCTACCTGCTTTAGTCTGATCGGACCAACCCACGCAAGAGGACAGAGTTAATGTTGGTATCATCTTACACAAAGCAATAAACAACCAGATAATAAAAGAAAGCGGTAGCGGAATATGGAATATTGAGCGAACGATATTTTGAAACCTTTATAGAATGTCTAAGTAATTTTCCAACTAGTTCGCGTATACAGACAGCCATATGCTATTTGAGCACAATTTTTTTTCGCCTACCTGCCCGAAACACTGAGTAGGATTTCTTTTGTTGAAGCCTGCTTGAAGTATCTGTTTGAAGTGAGTCGTACAGCGTTTCACAGCCACACGCGTAGCCACGTACAGACCTACCTGATCGCAATCTCGCGTGCATCCAAGCAGAAAGTACACGACACTCACTTAAGTGATGTTGGGCGCGTGGCGTAGCCTTATTTTGGTGGATTTTCTGCGTAACTATACTCGGATAAGCTGAGCTAATTCGACGATGTTCAACCACATGCAGCGATGGCATTCCGACGACGACTTAACCAAATATACGCGCCTAACGAATTCGTCTCTCCAACAGACAGTTTCCGCTGTGACTCGGCCATTTTCATTCAAGGTAGCGCCTGTTAACCAAAGTCGGCTGGCTTCAAAATCACGGTATATACTATCAGCCGCAAACGACATACATTTACTCCGCTTACACTGCTGGCGCAAAAAGGTCACGTGACTTCGCGAACGAATCAGACAATGGTAGCCACCGATAGGCCCACCCAGGGGGATAATTCACCGACAACCGCGAGAGTACGGCAAAAGGTTGCCCCCCCCACCACCACCCCCGAATGTGTCTATTAGGTTTCACCGCTCAATTCATCACGTTGGCTCAAATTAGATTCCATCGGGGCGCGCAAAATTAGGCGTTTTAATATCTCACCGCCACACTAACCCGCATCCCTAGAAGCTGAAGCCAGGGCAAGAGGAGGAGGAGGAGCCGGATGACTAATTGCACCACTTAAATCTATGACTGGGATTACCGACTGTCTTCGGCGAGTGCGGACGAAATCCGTCTCTTACGTTAATTAGACGCACGCGACGACATTATAATGACCAGCCGAAGGAAAATGAAGCAATGAGAGAGTTAACGAGTTGGTGATGCGATGAGAATGAAACTGCGACGACGTCTCAGCAGCCATGTCCTCGCCCAGATGGGTTGACCAGCGATCATGGGATGGATTGATGAGTGCATCGTACGGACTCGTGGCTGAGACTTGCGAGAGCGCGCGAGAGTACTGTCAATAAGCATGTCGCTGCAGCCACTAAGGCTGTCAGCGCAAATCGAATGAATTGCCGGTTGAATTTCTAATATACTCGGTATTCACTCACTTCTTGCCGCCGATCGCACGGGCGTCTGCACCGCGTTTCAGCGTGAGCGAATGACCAATGGGGCAATCGAAAGCCGTTGTTTCACCAGTGCACGATTTGCCATCGATAAGCTACTCTTGTTCACTAGTCATACATCTATATATACCAGCCTCTCGTGCAGAGATAAATTCCAATCTTAGTTAAGCCGTATCGGGCATGAGATGACGAGCGTCTGTCTGTGCGCTCACAGTGCTGCGCGGGTGTGCGCGCATACATCAGTACTACTACTATAGTATAACCATACGCACGCACACACCCACCCACACGCACGTGCATACGCACCCACCCATTCGCACGCACCAGGCACCCACATACACACTCACACACGCGCGCGCACACTCTAACTCACGTATCACGCACCCACACACACGCACACACACTCACAATCACGAACGTGCACACACACACACACACACACACACACACGCACACCACACACACACACACACACACACACACACACACACACACACACACACACACACACACACACACACGCACGCACACACCACGCACTCGCGAATTCGAACCCTACGTGCCGAGTTACAATCAAGCCGCTCTCGCCATTAGACCTTATTGAAGTCGCGCTCTTGATCAAACAAGCGCTTTCTAAGCGCGCGCCCCTTTCTCGCGAGGTTATGCCCGCCGATGCCATTTCGTGGTAGCAATGCGATTGCGAGCCTCGGCATTTCATTGCGATTCCGGCAGCCAGGCCCTGTCAGAGGCGACGGAGCGCCTACGCATGTATGTATACATACTCTCAGTGGCGGGTAATGCATTATCCAGTATATATACCATGACTTGTCACAGCGCGGGCAGAATGCCGTCACTCAATCGATGGGAGCGGTGACGACGACGGCGACGCTGAGGATGATGATGATGATCATGACCTGCAACTCCGGTGGCGGCGGCGGCGATGACGATGACGACAGCGACGATGATTACCACAACTCTTGCTACGACTACTATTGCAACTACAACTATAGAAACGACGGCGATAATGACTACAGCGACGACGGCGACGACGAGAACGACGACGCCTATTACAACTACCACTACCACTACCACTACCACTACCACTACCACTACCACTACCACTACCACTACCACTACCACCACCACTACTACCACCACTACCACCACCGCTACCACTACCACCACCACCACCACCACTACTGCCACTACCACGACTACTGCTACTACTACTACTGGCAGAGAAACCCGGCTTTCAGCAAACCGCTCGACCTTGAAACGACGGCGCGACGTTGTTGTGACACGCGTCTCACGCACACGCATATAGAGAGCGCTGCTATCGAATCGCGTGCTCAGAATTTCTCGAATTCACGCAGGGCTTTTCATGCATTATGGATGAATCGACGCGCTTAATGAATGTTTAAAATGGAATATTCAACGCGGCTCTTCTTCGCGCGGGCGCAAAAGAAATGCACGCGTGCATTCATCGCAGAAGACGGACGCTGAGCCCACTTTCCGTAGGGCTCGAGCGCGGGGAAAGCACGTGCGCGCGCTGAAAGCGAAACACTACGATTGATAGCAACAACAACGTCCAACAAGAGCATTATATTAGCATCTTCTTCCCACTCTCGTGTGTATGTATGTGCCGCCCGAGAGAATCTCGGTCATGGCTATACTTCCCACTGGCATCACACTCCGACACCCAACCACACGACTCGACCGGAGCAAGCATGATGCAAACATTACATTTAACAAGGGAATTTATATATCTTCGATATATATATCATATCATATATATATAGGTATTTATTAGCCCTTGATATATATATATATATTCTAATAAGGATCATGTATTTATTATTATCAAGGCATCAAAATGTATAAAATGCAGA
>NW_014578269.1:74553-91497 GCF_000485595.1 Priapulus caudatus
GTCCGTCCGTCCGTCCGTCCGTCCGTCCGTCCGTCCGTCCGCCCATCCATCTATCCATCCATCCATCCATCCACCCATACACGCATCCATCTATCCATCCACCCATCCATCTATACATCCATCCATCAATCCATCCATCCACCCATCCATCCACCCATGCATCCATCCATCCATCCATCCATCCATCCATCCATCCATCCATCCATCCATCTATCTATCCATCCATTGATCCATCTATCCATTCATTCATTTATCCATCTATCCATTTATTCATCTATCCACCTATCTATTTATCCGTCCGTCCGTTCATCCACCCGCCTGATTCTCTCTTTCTCTACCTATCTATCTGTATGCCTGCCTCCTCTGTTCCTCTTCCTCTCTGAGTCTCTCTCTCTCTCTCTCTCTCTCTCTCTCTCTCTCTCTCTCTCTCTCTCTCGCTTTCTCTTTCTCTCTCTATTCTCGCTCATCAGCATCACAACTAGCGGCCGGATTGCCGAGGCCGACCGACGAACACGACATCTCCATTTCGACAATCGCGCACTCTCGGAATGGGATCTTCTCTCTCAGACTCTCACGCGCGCGTGCACACGCGACAGCACAGCGTCCCTGTCTCACGTGATCCCACCGCCGTGTGACGCGCATGATTCACGGGGATGCGACCTGACGAAATCGAGTTACGACGAAGGCTGCGCTGAAAGGAATTTTCAATGAGCAATTAGGGAGATAGTCGGGGCGGCGGCGGCGGCGGCGGCGGCTGCATTTTTACACACTCGCGTCGCGTCGCGCGCCCCCTGGGTGTGCCGGCGCGCAGCGTGACGGAAAACATTAGCGAGCGAGCACGCGCGGTTTCGAGTAATGAGTAGAGCAGATTATTGCTAATATACATATGTATATATGTATGTGTGTGCGCGCGCGTAAACGCGTTCGTGTACGTGCGTGCGTGCGTTCGTGTACGTGCGTGCGTCCGTGGATGCCTATTGTTTGCGTGTGTGCGCCTGAGTCCGTACGTGCGTGCGTGCGTGCGTGTTTACGTACGTATATATATATATACAGGGCCGATATAGCATGACCACGTTTTGCCAATGTATACGTTTCGCCGTGCGTGATTCGCAGAGCGGATTGCACTAATTAATGATCACTGAAATATGTATGCACGAAAGCTATTAGATGAATCAGTGAGCACTCGGCTATAACCAACCACCAATGATGCTACTATATACATTTCGCGCTACGCACACGAACACGAACGATATAGGAATCTAATTGTTTCTGCGCTCTCCGAGGACATCCTACACCGCACATCCAGCTGCTTTCTCACTACTTCACCGAGCTTTTACGGAACGATTACGAGTTCTGTTTCGAAGCAGTGAGGAGTGTCTGGTAAATTACTTATTTTATTAACGTTATATTACCGTAATGGCGACCTTTTACGTGGTACGCACCAAAAATGGCATCATCGTCACACGCACATGTTCACAGTGCTTATATAGTAAGAGTATATAATTAGGGTGCGATTTCAGAATGATGGGCATGATAGCAAGAAACGCGGTTAGTCACTCTGAGACGATCTTTCAACTTTTCCTCTCGCGCACCGATTTATCCTCGATCCACTGCGTGTAATTGCGACGAAATAACTGGCTTTTCACAACTGATCATATTCATTCACTCATAAAGACTCGGAACATTCTTAAACGGTTCGCGCGTCAAAAAACAGTCATTTTCGCTACTGTTATAGCAAATAAAGTAATGAACGCTTACTAAACGATCTTTTCAGGCTATCTATGAGCTGGCTAAGCGATCATTAGAAACCAGAATGCTCAACACTGTGAAAGAATTAAGTCGCGACAGAAGATGCACATCGCATTACCATGGCGAATTACCATCACGCGCGCTCAATAAATCACTCACGAAGGCGCGAGCGCGCACAGACACGCGCGTGCTCGTTTATATAGTCATACTCCGCGGCAGGGCTCGTTATGCGGCTTCTAGGACGATATCGCATACAAAGACGGCATCGCGGCGAAAAGGCCGACCGCTGTAAAAATACTTCGGCCAGTCAAAACAAGCTGGGGCTTCGCAGCTGCCTGACAAACATCACGCGCACGCCAACCTGCCACACAAACAACGCGTAGCCGGCCGGAAATCCTCGCGGGCACTTGCGGAACTGAATTTCCCCTTGCCACCGCAAGCACGCAGGCTTCTTATCGTCTCTGCGCGTGTACGAATCGACGCGGAAACTCAGCGGATTACACAGAGGATTAGCATTTATATATATATATATACATATATATATATTATACGCGCACGTAGTACTGAATCGTGTACGAGTAGCAACATTGTACGCTTGGAATCATATGAATGAATCGCCTGCATGTTGCAGGGTTGTGTGCACAACTCTCGCGACGGCATGACGTCATAACTGACTAGTTAAAAACACATGCGCGAAACATGCGCTAGTAACAACATGCGCTAGTAACAACACGCGCTAGTAGCGAACATGCGATTTTCCTACTTATGTAAATGGGATGCGCGTAAAATACCTCGAGGACTGTTTGTCGATGTGAATCTTTTATGAAGCATATTTCATTCTGTGTTCTGTTCGGCACTGAACTGCGGCGGCATTGAATCAATTCTGAGGAATTTCTTCCCCGCTTTTAACGCAGTGACAGCCACGTAAGTTACTGACGTGGTAATCCATTTGCAAACACAAAGCCAATTAGTCGCAGAAGTATATAAGTAGGCCATGCCATCGCACAGCTACATCACGGTAAATGACACTTATCAAACTTCAGAATTCCGCGTTTCTTGCGTATACACGCGCGCGGACACACAACGCGCGCACACGTACGCATGCACACGCACGCATGCACACGCACACGCGCACACGTACGCGCACACACGCACGCACACACGCGCGCACACACACATACACACACACGCACGCACGTATGCACGCACGTAGACACGACAACACGCGCACGCACGCACAGCGGCACACGCGGACTCGCGTACACGCGCACGCAAACTCACACACAGAATGTCAAATTCCGAACTAAGAACACCTGATACGTTCGCGCACCGTACCGCTCATAACAGGTTACACAATCGACGAGGCCATACTTACCCGCGGGTTCACATGCGGGCGCTACTTCACGTTAGCTCTACCTGTCCGGATCGATGTGGGAAAAGATAAAAATTTGCCGCGGTCACTGCCGAATTTCACCTCCTACGTCCCCCGTCGCTGCCCGTTGCAATTAGCACTTCACTC
Organism: Priapulus caudatus; assembly: GCF_000485595.1. Taxonomy (NCBI): domain Eukaryota; kingdom Metazoa; phylum Priapulida; class Priapulimorpha; order Priapulimorphida; family Priapulidae; genus Priapulus; species Priapulus caudatus. The sequence goes on from NW_014578269.1 coordinate 77,822, forward strand.
GCCGAGCTCGCTCTGCAACTTAACAACGCGCACGTGTAGACCTCTAGTCTATGCCGAAACACAACAAACACAGCACGCCGGCGAAATAAAAACGCGACGGACGCTCGTAAAACTGCCGCTCCGGTACCGCGCGCGGCGGCTGCACTCATGTGTACACGCCAGTACAAGTTTTTCCCGAGGTAGGAACCGTGGATGCGGCCGCGAGCACCGCTCAAGCACCATCTGCCAACGCACTGTGGCGCGCGGTGTAGCATCCACAGCATCCGCATGCACCGCAGCAGCTCTACTCGCTGGCACCTGGGCAGGCTGAGATGCAGCGCTGGCTGGCTGGCTGACTGGCTGTCGAAAGCCCGCAGCTGATAGGCAGGCACAATGCAGGAGCAACGTCTAGCTCCGGGAAGCGCGCTAGAGGCCTAGCAGCAGAGTCCTAGAGGCGACAGCGAACTAATCGCTGTTTTGCAGTTAAAGCCAATATTGATTTGCAACGAGTCCGTTCACCACACTACGATTACTTACACGGCGCGCATAGGTAATGAGTACTTCAACGCAAATTTTTTCTTCAAACAGCGTAATTAATTGCGAGCGACATTAATTGGTTACGTGCCAACGGAGCATATGATTATGTTAACCATTTGATTCGACGCAACTGTACTGATCTCTTTATTAATGGCGTTGCCATTTTTCTCGTGCAACGTCCTTCATTATAATGCCAAAAGAAATAATTTAATGTATTTATACATGATCACTTGTATGCGATAATTATGTTTATACCTAAATTATTCAATTAAATTTGTAAAACTTGTCAGTAAAAGAGCAAGTATTCACTATATATGACTTGGATGTTGCATGTTTGCGCTGATAATGACATACAAAATCAATAATCATTCGAACATTCTTCCCGTCTCAACAATGTTATAAAATTAAAATCTCCGGTTTATGAACAAACGTAAATTAAAGCATATGCAAAGTTATTTCTATACAATGGATCTTTTAAAAGCAAACATCAAAGTGCAGAAAACAACATATATCAGCGCCACCCAATACAACTTACCAAATGCGTTAAATAAAATAGAAAAAGTTGTTAACGACATGCTATGGATGGCATACTATTGTGTTATTGACCATCTTCCATATGGTACACCTACATGGCATATTGGTGTTGGGATTGTAGGTGGTGCACGTTGTAGGTGGTACCTAGAGTACCTACATAAAGATTTTATGTAGGTACTCTAGTGGTACCCAACAATTGCCACCAACTTCAGGTAAATGAACGTGAAATAATAATATTCATGACATATTACAAACTGTAATTGAGACTTCTGCACAATATAGCATTGATTTTCAATTACCATAGTTAGTATGAAGTAGGGTGCGAAATTAACGGGAGTCCGGAGTCAAATACTCCCTGATTTACTGTCGGACTCCCTGATTTGACATATGCAGGAGTCCGTGTGACTCCCTGAAAATTCTGCCATACTAACTAGTTCGTTATGCCTCGGGCCTGGCACGGCCCCGCGGAATTACTGTATTTGTTCAGCTAATGTTCAAAGAAAATTTGGCAGACGTGCAACTGCATGAATCTTAAAAATAAGCACATGCATTATTGTTAATATCTTTCATTTTGAACCTCAGACTGCAGACTCCCTCTTTTTGAGGGTAGAGAGTCCGTTGGACTCCCTTGTTCAAAAGTTAATTTCTACCCCTGATGAAGTATATGAATTTCAGCATTAATTTTGTTAAACAAAAAGAAGACCACTTACCTTTCCTCCACACTATCAGCTGCTTCAGGTAAGAACAGGGCCATGTTGTGGTGAACTTCCCCATGTATATTTCTATCCTTACCTCAATATTGTTACAGTACCAAGGCACACAAAACTTAGTAACAAAACTAAATGATGGAAATTCATCTCTAAAGGTTGTTGCTTCGGATATGCAATGCATGCTCTCCGTACACACACACTTACACGTTAGCCGTATTCACAAAATAGCTGTGCTATGCAATAGTTTAAACAATAAACGTTGTTGTAAATGCTAAACAGATTATCGTGTCCCCTCGTCCCAGGCAATTATGGGCACTTTACTATAATATATAATCCTGCTGCAAAGTGTGCATCAACACCGGGAACAGCTGGATGCAGCTATAAAATGCTTCTAGAAAGATTGATTTTAAGTTTTTAACCTCTAAATTCTAACTTTTTAAAGTCGCTGGAAGGATATTTTAGGCTGCTTTAAATTTCGTTTACACAGGATAGCAATTAGATTGCTTGCAACCCCATGAGTATAACTGTCATGGTACAGGACAAAGTACAAATGACTGCAACATTAGTGATTACACACTAGCAGAAGATGAGGGGGGGGGGTAGGATAACCATTAGTCTTATAAGTTATATCATGAATCAGACAGGGAATCATGAATCAGAATCATGCTGGGATTTTTCTTAAGTTAGATGACACATATTGCATGTAGAATAGCATAGAAAACAATTATCACATTAATAAATCTGAAGTTTACCATACGTGTATTCCAACTGTGGGTAGGCATTGTGTATCCTAAGAGTGTACTCAGTAACTGAAAGGAACGATTTTACATCCTGTGCGTACCCCCTTCATTTTACCCCCTCCATAACTGCCGGGCCCACTCACAGAAATAGAATAGAAGGCCCACTCACCTATGACCTCATTCAATCAAATGAGGGGAGCAATTGTGTTTATTGTATTTGGGAGCCTGACGCTCTCTAGCTATACATGAATGCTTCTCACTACATTCACATGCGAAACTATTGCCGCTAACGCGAACTCAATGTGAACTGAGTGATTCAGATTCGCGTCAATTATATTACCGGCACAAATAATCAAAATGTTTTGCGCGAGCCCCGCGCGAGCACGCCAAATTCAGAAAGCCAACCTTTGAATCCCTGACGTCCTTCGTTGTCCGTATTTTCTGGTACTTTCGGTGTTTCGACTTCACAGGACAAAGTTCGCAAACCAACGCATTTGTGGGAAATGTTTATGGGACGCTACTATAAATATAGCTCATGTCCAACCTCGAAATCAGCTTCGCCGACGAAATTCAGGCATCGTGCGCATTAGCTTTGTGCATAGCATATAGTATTTTCCCTGTAGACTTACAGCGCCATCTATTGTCAAGCTATTGAAGTATGTACCTGAGAACATGTATGAGTACATGTGTATCAGGAGCAAATAATCACAAATGTATGTATGCACATGGATATTCTGTTCTCAAGTCTGCATACGTATACATGATTACATTATACATGATACATGATTACATGGTTACATAACCTCTGTTTTCTCTTCTATCTCTACATTTCACACTTTCTGTACATGGAAGTAAAGTATATCAACAACCTATATGAGTTTTTGATTGTTTAAAAACGTATTTATGAATTTACATGATCTACATACACATAATCAAGATATAATACAACAAATATCACACATGCATAGCTATAATTAGCATTGTTTTATCATTTCATCTGTGTCCATTCATTTCCATTTTCAACAATTCTAGAATACTATCTTTGGAGATATCTGCTCCTTCAACACTGAGTAACTTTATTCTTGAACGTGAACCCTACAACAAAAATAAAAAAAACTTGTATTTTAATGAACCCTACTACTAAAAAAAAACACCATAGTTATCATGTGCATTGTGTAAAATATTATTTCAAAATACATCACCAATGTTTTTTATTCAATTTTGTTTCACATGCTACCACTAAATATTTTGCACAGAATTGTATACAGATACCTTATCCAGGGAAAAATGACTCTTTTTGAGGGATAGCACGGATGACAGGTAACTGATAAGTTCTGTGTTAGCTTGGCCTTCTACAGGTGGTGCAGCAATCTGTACTCCAATGCTCTCAGAGGAAATATCTGCATGGACAAATGTGAACAATATTACACACACAGACGCAAAGTTCAATGTTTGTATAATGATGGCATATCCCACTTCTCTCCGCTGCGACCAAGTGAATATCAGTGCACGATCCAATTAAGCTTGCATGCAGACTTATTATTGCTATTAACTAATAAGAATACATTCATGAGCATACCTGTAATGCAGTTGTGTTTGGAACCTGGCTTGGCTTGGATTTTTAAAACAACCCCACGTTCCCGTTGTATAACAGGCCCAGTTTCATTCGTTACCTAAAAATAGAAGTATTCATAAATAGTAGTCTTCATGAATGCACATAAAGCTAGAATAAGAGTCAGTAGAGGGATATTACAGCAACCTCTTATTTTTTCTACCTAACATAATGATAGAAACGACATGTGCAGATGGTTAATCATTTACTAGAGTCGGTCAATGTATTACTGGGAGCAGTTTCATGAAATTTGTCATAACTATATAATATTATGCATAATAATCTAACCAATTAGCGAACCATTACCCTACCAGAATCTTGTTTACCCAATGATGCCTAGACTCGGAACAGTTTACACAATAGCAGGGTTATAAATTTGCATTTTTGCAAGGCAGTATTAAAGTATACTTGCTGCCAGAGGAAATGCAGGCAGCAAACTTATGCACTCAGATGTAATGGTATTTGACAAGTCTTGGTTGTAGTTAATGTGTTTTATTTAGCACGATCGAAGTTACAACGTTTACATGGCCGCTGCCATGTTGGATTCACATAATACTTGCGTACGGCGCTTATAATAGATGGGGCGTTGGTGCAGTGCATGAAATAACATGAATACTGTTACATCCCCCCTACCATAAACAAGTGCCGCGGAGCGACAGCGCTCATCTAACGTCTACTGCGGTGACTCTGTGGTGGAGTGGTGGGATTCTAGTAAACCCTGTTAGTCCCAAATGTGTTCACATACACGCCGAAACAGTGGAAGGCACAGGGATGGTATCAGGAACCTTCTCAAAAGAATGTTCATTGGGATCGTTATGAAAGTTGCCACGAGATGGCGCGTACGTTTAAGTGTCTTCAGATTAAAGATGGAAGCTCCCATTGTACGTAGTAGCAACAACTATTTGCAAGACAGAATAGGTAAGCACTCATCCATTTACCTACGCAAGCCTACAGGCTGAAATAGAGAACTGCCACCTGTAACTAATTAACGCAGGCAAAAACTACACAGTACTATCACCACCACATGCACTGGCAGTGGCCACTGGCAGTGGCATAAGTTACATGTAACACACTGACAGTACAGAATGCCATAGAAATTATACGATTTAAGGAACATAAACCTTCTTCAACCAAATTTAGCTTTTGAAATTTCACTGTGACATTGTAGCCTCATACATCCAGGCATGTATAGATTCTACTAGCAAACCCGGCAGTCAAATTCTTTCTAACAGTAAACAAATCCATGTTTAACCCTCCTCTTGAGGGTCAAAAGGTTATCCGACACTTACTCTTCGCATGTCAGCAGAAAGTACATTTCATGGTCCTTTCAATAAAGTCATAGAAATGCTAGGTCACTGCTGAAACAAAAAAGTTTTTCAATCGCTCCGTCAGACCATGTCCTCAGAAAATGTCTAAAATCTGCCCTGTGCCCATTGACCTTTGACCTGTGACCTCCAATTTCAGCACAGTGATGGCTTTTCCTACCATGATGCTATACACCGACTATCACACGCCTAGGTCGACCGTTTATATTTGTGCTGCAATTCTGCATTTCCTCCCTATACCTTAAGTTAAGGAAGGAATGTTCCCCCTTCTTTTACACCTCTTGACCTTTGACCTTTGACCTCCATCTTTAACATCCCAACTCCCCCCCCCACGTCCCGAATATCGTGACCGTACGTCGAGCAGTTAAGATTTTTGCCCAACTGTTGACGGACGGACGCACGGACGGCCAGACGGACGGACGATCATGCGATTCTACAAGCTGCATCTGACTACGTCAGATGAGCTAAAAAGAATGTTCAAAATACGCGATTTTGCGTGTGGCGGTGAGGCGGTATATGCAGCACAGAGTATACGCGGGATATAGTAGTTCACGAGTCATTTACGTACGGTTAACTACAGTATTGAAAAGTCGCGATTCATTAACGTAAGTACATGGATGATCTATAGAATTGCAAAGTCTGTGATGCACAGCGAAGTAAAAACAGACAGAGAGTCCAAAGACATGACGCGACACAGCCAATCCAAAAGACATCAGATCTGGGTAATCAGGTGTTCTGGTGATTTCACTTTGCGACCGGACCTTGTGGTAGTTGAATCAGGTGGTTGTTCTGGTGATTCCGCAAATGAAACACGTTGCAGCGAAGTAGGTTCCACTGGCGCTGGCGGATCAGGCGGCGACGGTTCTGGTGGGGACACTATGTCTTGTGGAACTTCGCGGATATGTTGACGATTTCTGCGCAGTGTATGACCGTTAGGTGTCTGAACGATATATGAGCGGGGAATTGGTCACACTTCGATTGAAATGTCGCAGGGTTCCACTTCTGAGTTTCGGGGTGCTGAATGCACACATTTTCAATTTGACCGGGCTGTAAGTGAGGTAGATCACATTTTCTCGCGGTTCTGTCATGGCAGAAATTCTGCGTCTGTTGGCGAGATGGAAGTTCCGTGTGGATGTCGTCTTTGTTATTAAATGTGTTCGTTGGCTCGGCGGGCAGAATTGTCTGTAGTTTCCTACTGAATAGCAGTTCTGCAGGACTGTCAAGCTTGTTACTGATCGGGATGGCCCTCAGCATCAGTAGAGCAAGGTCAAAATCGGTGTTAGTGTCATTTGCCTTCTTGAGCGTGTGCTTCACAGTTTGTAAAGTTCTCTCCATGAAACCATTTCCTTTGGGTCTGCGTGGAGAGGTGGTGACGATCTCGAATCCCCAGTGTGCGGCGAATGCTCGGTATTCTTGATTGTTGTAGTGGGGACCATTATCACTCAAGACACGTTTAGGAATTCCGTGCTCCCCGAAGATCTGTTTTATAGTGGCGATCACAGTTCGGCTTGGGCAATGCGACGGCATATTTCGAACAAAGGGAAATTTCGTATAGTAATCCCCTAAGACAAGGTAGTGCAATCCATCATATTCGAACAGATCCGACGCGAGTGTGTGCCATGGCCTATGAAGTATTGCATGTAGGAATAGCGGCTCGGAAGGTTGTGATGGTTGCGCTTCCTGGCACGTCTCACATTTGGTTACCAGTTCGATTATGTCCTTCGTGGGGTGATATTCCATTAGGAGTGTTCCCAACTTTAATGTCATTAATGGTCATAATAACATATATATATATATATATGGGCATGGTCATATATTAGTTTGTGGTTTAATGTCATTTAGGTTAGGGTTAGGGTTAGGGTTAGGGTTAGGATTATCAATCAATAATCATTAATCATTAATAATATCAAAATTGGGAACACTCCTAATGGAGCGTTAGCCCCTTCGTGACGTTTGGCCAAAAGACAGTTTCACGGGCAAGCAGGAGTTTTCTCACGACCAAAGTGTCCGGCATGTAGCTGTTAAAGGGTATCCTGTCGCAGACCTTTTAGGATGAGGGTTCTCCTTCTTTTGATGATGAGGGCATTTTGGATGGTTAGCTCGTCGCGGTAACTCCAGTAAGGCTTTAGCAAGTTCGGCAGATTTTTGATGTCATCCGGCCATCCGGTAACGATTATCTCCCTTAGGTGGTCGAGCCTTTCGTCTTGCCTCGTTTCATCTCTGAGCTTCGCTTGGCTACTAGCGGTGAAACTGGTGTGGTCCACTCTGAGGTCAAGGTTGATCGTTGTGGCGTTTGCAGGCAATGATAGGCGCCTTAGTCTGTCTGCTAGTTGATTGTCACGACCTGGTCTGTAGACGATCCTCAGGTTGTAACCTTGCAGTTTGACCATCAGGTGTTGCAATCTTGAGGAAGCGGCTGCTAGTGGCTTGTCGAAGATCATCACTAGCGGCTTATGATCAGTAATGGCTGTGAACGTGCGTCCATATAGATACATATAGAATCTCTCGACTCCAGAGACTACCGTCAGAAGTTCTCATTCGATGCAGGCATACCGTTGCTCTGTTGGCGTCTGGCTCTTGCTTGCAAAGGCTATAGGCTTCAGCTTGTCGTCATCCGATGACTGCAGTAGGGCTGCTCCGAGACCACGTAAGCTTGCGTCATACTGAAGGTAGGTTTCCTTCTTCGGGTTAAAGTATCGCAACAACGAGTCATCAAAGACAGTGTTCTTAAGGTTCTCGAATGCTTTCTGGTGGTGAGCTTCCCAAATGAAATCTACGTTTTGGTAGAGGAGATCTCGTAGTGCAGCAGACTTGGTGCTGTAGTCTTCGATGACGCAAGATAGATAGGTCATAAGGCCAAGAAACTGGTGTAGCTCGGTCTTGTTGACGGGCTCAGGCATGGCTCTCAGATCGGCGACTTTCTTGGGGTTAGATTTCATGCCTTGATCGGTGTAGACGTTTCCGAAGAATTCGATACTAGACTGCTTGATGGAGCATTTCAGCGAGTTGAAGACGAGACCGTTGGCTCCGGCGACTTCCATCAAGTTGAGCAGGTTTGAGTCATGCTCGGCATCGTTGTCTCCATACACGATGATGTCATCTGATATTCCACAGACTCCTAGGCAAAGTTCAACGATTCAATCCATTTCAAGCTGGAATATGTCTTGACTGACAGAGAGGCCAAAAGGAAAGCGGCAGAAACAGTATCGACCAAAAGGCATTTGGAAGGTTGTGAGTTCTTGGCTTTCTTCATGCAGCTTGACGGCCCAATAACCGGATTTAGCGTCGAGTTTTGAGAAGACACGTGCAGTTGAGAGTTTGTGGTTTATGTCGTCAATCATTGGTGTGATATGGCGAGGCCTTATGAGAGCTCGGTTAAGGTGCCTTGGATCTAGGCATATCCCGATGCTACCGTCTTTCTTGGTAACATACGTGATGGAGCTAACCTATTCGGTTGGTTCCTCGATTCGGCGTATGACACCTTGTTCGACCATCTCATCCAGTTTGGCTTTAATCTGCTCCTTGAGTGCGATTGGCGGGCGTCTCGGTGGATCGACACTAGGCGGCGTGTTTGGATCAACAGCGAGTTTGTGTATGGTTTTAAACTCACCAATTCGATCAAAACGATTGGGGTACCGTTTCTTGAGGTCGTCAACAGATTTGATGACTGGCTTCCTTGAGACTATGGGCTGCGCTGGAGCTTTGAATTGCTCTACGGCACAGTGCAGTGTGACAACGTTCAGCTTACCGCACGATGGTAGTCCTAGGATTGCGGGTCCTGGTTCATCGACTACGAAAAAGTCAGTGAGGTCCCATTCAGAGTCCTTGTATCGGCAAGGGATGGTGATGGTCCCGAGGCATTTAATGGGTGTTCCATTGTACGCTACGAGTCGGCATTGTGACGGTATCAGGTTGGCATCCTGGGTGTCTGGAAACATCGCGCGGTACGTTCGCATAGGCAGAAGGTTGGCCTGGGCTCCGGTGTCGACTTTCAGCATGAGGTTGGCAGGCTTGTGGCGTATCTGGACGTTGATCTTAACGAAGGCTTGGTCACGCTGTAGTCATGTAGGTTGTTGACAGCGTGAAAAGTGAACACCTCTGTTGGGTCATCATCCTGCTGGCGGCTAGGAAAACTCAATGGTTTTTGTTGAATGACGTCAACATTTGGCGATTGTTGTTGGCGATGCCTGGACTTGCTTCGATGGTGTTTACTGTCTAGAATCACGTTGAATTGCTGGGCTTTCGTTATTCGACAGCATTTCTTCCAGTGACCTCTTGTTGCCACATCCGTCGCAGGTGGCTTAATACGCACGGCATTTGCGAGGCGGGTGGTTGCGACCACAGTTACCACACTGGCGGGGTTGTGACTTGAATCTATGACGGTCAAAGTTGCGACTATTGCCAATGGCATCGACGTTCGTAGACAAGTGTGACTCAGCCATCCGGTTGAGCTCCTTGACACTTGATAATGTAGCTCCGTACGTTCGTCCTAGTGTGAGAGCATCGTCTAGGCCATAGCTTTTTCTTTCTTCAGCAGTTCCTTTTGGAATTCAGGGATCAGTGTACTCGCGATAATAAGTTCAACTAGGCGTTCGTTTAGTTCTGTGTTGCTGAAATCACATTTCAGGGGGACTGCTTTGGCTCATGTGATGAAATCGTCAAGACTTTCGTCATGATTTTGGCGAAAATGTCTAAGTTTCAGACGACAGATTCGAAAGTTATCGATTGGCTCGATTTGTTGTTCGAATTTAGTCCAGAGGTAGCCGGGATCCTTTTGTTGGTCAGCCGTCAGTGTCCACGTGTTATATCTCCGAAGACCTTCTTCACCGACAGCCAAGAGAATGTGTGTGACGGCCATCTCCTCCTCTATTTTCTTGATTTTGAAATAGAGTTCACACCTCTGACGAAAGATTTTGAACGTGGCTGACAAGTCAGAACCAGCCCAGTCCATTTTAGGCAGTTTGGCGTCCCCCATGTTGCAGGTAGTAGGCAGGCAGGTAGGTAGATAGCTTGTATACAGCAGCAACTGGTGAGCCGGTATGGCATGTACAGTCTATGTATACAAATGCACTACAGCAGCGTGGTCAGGACGGGCGGTCGTTTTGGCATCAAATACGTATGGATTTGGCATTAAATTCGGCAGGATTTGGCATCTACATATTCTTGGGACGTTGTTCTTCGCATAGCTGCCACCATGTAATGGTACTTGACAAGTCTTGGTTGTAGTTAATGTGTTTTATTTAGCACGATCAAAGTTACAACGTTGACATGGCCGCTGCCATGTTGGATTCATATAATACTCGTGTACGGCGCGGCGCTTATAATAGATGGCGCTTTGGTGCAGTGCATGAAATAACATGAATACTGTTACATCAGAGGCAGAAAACTCTTAGTTTCACTCGCTCCTGCCCCAACAATCCTGTCCTACTGCCTCTGGCAATTAAGAAGCTGGTGTGGCTGCCTAGTGCTGTCTCCCCTGATTAATTAATTCTAAATATATAGTCACCAATGCTTTACCCAAGTTGCACATAGAAGTACGGATGGCAACATAGGGTCAACGCAATCTGAAGAAAACAACAACCCTGCACACGTATCTGCCCACAGTTTTTAACAGAAATATCCTGTATCTTTGGTGTTTTAGAAATGTCTTGCTTAGAAGCATGCCGACATTGAAAGCAGGCAGCAAACTGATCATTGTAGGCAGCAAAACTGTTGCTTACAGACCGCCATTATTTTCGAACCTAGGATAGGCACTTCATCTAGGTATGCAGAGTGTAGGTTTCCTAGTTTCCTGTATATCCACTAGGGAATAGGTGGGTCGAAAATTTAGTACTTACTACTAGCTCTACCCAGTGGCGTATCCAGAAATGGATGAACAGAGGTGCGAAATGTACCTGGGCTGCCAAAGGCAACCCCGCATGCCGCGGGCACGCCAGCGCTAGTGGGGTCTAGGGCATACTCTGTAACGACGAAGATGACATTACCCGGTTCAATGTAGATTAGTTGTAGCGATGAATAAAGAAACTCCAAACTCCAAGCAGTTGTGTTCAGCAAATAGTATATTGTTTCTCAACCCACGTGCGCTCGCACAGAGGCACGCAGACGTGTGCCTCGCACACTCCCGTCCGATCCCCTCTCACAACCAAGAACCTTCCCTTTATACATTTCTAGATAACAAAGGACGTCGCGCGCGCCCGGACAACCACACCCGCTGCCCACATGTACAACAACTCCCTCTCAATCCGTGCTCAGATGATCAAGTGCAACGAACAGGCTTCATCAAGCAATAGGGTAAGCTGTCCTGGTAGTACCTTATTGCGAGACGCAATCCATAACACTGGCTCAAGCCTAGTTTAGCAACTCAGATTAGTTTAGCACATATGCGAAAACATATTGCAGGGGGTCCCAATTAGATACAATAATGACATGCGTCTAAGCAGAGGAATTGCTCCGACCTGTGATTGGAGGATAAAAATAGACCCCGCCCACTCCCGCCGCATACTCTATTAAGCTATGACCAATAGGAACGTGTACTAACTATCATATGGAGTGAACGATTTGCGTAGATCACGCGAGAACAACGTGAACGCGTGATCCAATATGGCTGCGCCCACAATCGCCAGATATTTCTCGGCTCACAATGTAAAAAACATTAATTTTCACAAGTCGTAAAAAATCGTAAGTTTTTCAGTTTGATCGTACATTCGTAGAAACATCATGGAATTCGTAAGGAATACGAAAAAATCGTAAGGGTTGGCAGGTCTGCTCATGGGCTAATACACGCGCGGCTATGAACGGTGAAACGAAATGACACAAATTCTATTTTTATCCTCCAATCACAGGTCGGAGCGATTCCTCTGTTTAGACGCATGTCAATAATGTAACCCAACAATTAAGAGTAGAGGTATTTAGTAGCATTATTAACAACAGAGTGGCTATATGCCCGGCAGCCGGCATATATCTGATGGCTGCCAAGCACGGTCTTCAATTTCCTAAATGCCCGGCAGTTTTTAATTTTCAGCGTTATCTCACGTAAACAAGGGTTAGGGTTAGGATTAGGGTTAGGGTTAGGGTTAGGAACTGCCAGGCATTTAGGAAATCAAAGACTGTGCCCATGTGCCGGGCATATATATAGCCACAGCGTATTAACAACCCTACTCTTGTTGGGTTACATTATGGTATCTAGGGTCCCAATCTATCCTTGATCCGAATGCCAATCTTCACCTGACCACGATAAGTTTTTATGGAAAGTTATAAGGTTAGCATGGAGATAACCCGACCAGGCTGTGTGACTGACGTCAATATACACATTGCTAGGGTATTCTAACCCTAGCAATACCGTTTCTTGGAGCTAGCATGGAGAAAGCTAGCTCCAAGAAACGGTATTGCTAGGGTTACAATACCTGTATAGACAATCCGTCGCACAGCCTGGTCGGGCTATAGAAGAAAGCTAACTACCGGTACTAGACCTTGTTCGCCACTGGAGAACAAGGGCTATAGTACTATACTACTAGAACTAGAAGAAAGCGGACACGAAGAGGAGGGCAATCAAGTCAAAACAACATCAACACAGTGTCACTGGCAGTATAGCTCTAGTACTATAGCCGACTTACCTTAACGGTTCAAGGATAGAGAACATGTAACACACATTAACTGACGCCAGCGGTTAAAAGCGGTACTAAGCGGGCTATAGTACTAGAGTTACTGTCAGTAGAGTGAAAAAAATACACGGGGACTCGGGGCGATTTAGCCCCCGAAATGCCAAAAAGAGCCCCGGAAATGCCAAAAAGAGCCCCCGTAAATTTGCATAGAGTTCAATGCAAACCAAATTTTAGAGTGCTATTTTCATGCACGCTAGCTTGAAAAGTAGCTCCCGAAAAATAAATCTTATTTTTTTCCCTGTGTCAGTATAGTCCGCAAATGCAGACGTTATAACTCCGCTTTGCTAATCTGAGGGTGCGGGTTTATCCATCCCCATTACTGGGGCTCATAGGGTCTATGTCCCCCAGGGTACTACCGGAACGTACCCTGGTCACTATTTGATATGGTTAGGGTTAGGATTAGGGTTAGGGTTAGGGTTAGGATTAGGATTAGGGTTAGGGTTCGGGTTCGGGTTAGAGAGTAGGCGTAGGCGACTCCCTAGACTCGTTAGTGGAGTAGACGAGGTACGGTTCGGCATATTAGATAGTACCAGGGTACGTTCCGGTATACCGGACCGTAACCAGGGTACGTTCCGGTA
>NW_014578270.1:0-202 GCF_000485595.1 Priapulus caudatus
AGCGCACACGTACGCATGCACGCACGCACGCACACACTTGTACGTGCGCACATGTACGTGCACACGCACGCACCCATACACGTGGACGTGCACACGCATGCACACACGCACGCATGCACACACGTGTACCTGCACACGCACGCACACACGCACGCATGCACGTACATGTATGACAACACGCACACGCACGCACACACGTACG
>NW_014578270.1:2377-5188 GCF_000485595.1 Priapulus caudatus
CCTTATTTTATTTTTGGCAAAATAAGTACTTATAAGACTTTGGAAGACCCGCTACGAACGATTACACCCACTCTCGCTATACATGCATAGATGCGTCGGACCACATCAGTGAGACGTTTGTTGCATGCAAATCCGATCCACATATATAAAAACTAAAAAAAATTTAAGTTGAAAAAAAAAATTTAAACATTAACAGAAACAACAATCACAAGGCTTACTAATGAAAAATTCAATGTTAATTTTTGTCACACCTAGATACACTGTAACAGCGTCCACACGTAGATACATTGTAACAGCGTCCACACCTAGATACACTGTAACTGCGTCAAACCTAGATACACTGTAACAGCGTCCACACGTAGATCGACTCACCTCGAGCTTCTGCGCGTGACCAGCCTCCCTCCATCCTCCCAGTCGTTCTCGTCCGCCGTGCCCTCTCCTTCTCCTCCCCCTCCCCTGTTGGCAGCCGTGATGGCTTCGTCGTCTGTCGACCCACGCCTCCTCTTGCTCGTTGTTTCCTCTCGTGGGTTGGTCTCTCGCCTTTCTGCGAGGATTATTCGATCAGAAGCAACAGGTTGGGGCTTTGCCATCGGCTCCTGCTTTACTGTAAAACAACAGTGCACATATATATATATATAGGCATATATATATATAGACATATGTATATATATATATATACGGTAACCTCTTGCTCTTGCCATTGCTCTTTCGTGCTTGCTTGTTAATCTCTCGGCTCTCTCGCGTCTCGGCTCTCGCTCTCAGCTTCTCGCTCTCGTCGCTCGCTCATCGCTGCTCAGCTCTCGCTTCGCTCTCGCTCTCGCTCTCGACTCTCATTCCCTTGGCGTTCTTCGCCGTCTCATCTCACTCTCTGCCCACCTTCGCTGTCTCTCTCTTTCTCTCTCGTCTTCCGCGTCTGCGTCTCTCTCTCTCTCTCTCTCTCGCTCTCGTGATCCGGGGCTGTGAGGCTGGTCGTGATCCCTGCTTCCCTTCTGCTCTCCTCTCATGCTCTCTCTCGTCGCTCGCCTCTCGTCCCCCTCCCCTCCCTCGCTCGCTCCCTCCCTCCTCCCTCACCTCCCTCCCTCCGTCCCTCCCTCCACTCCGCTCCCTCCCTTCGCTCCGCTCGGTCCCTCCCTCCTCCTCCCTCCTTCCTCTCCTCCGCTCCTCACCTCCCTCCTCTCCCTCCCTCCTCTTCTCTCCCCACCTCTATATCTCTCTCTCTCTCTTTTCTCATCCCGTCTCTCTTTCTCTCGGTCTGCTCTCATCCTCTCCCCTACTCACCAGTATCACCCACGGACCGCATGTCTAGCACTGGGCTGCACGCCCTGCCATCTGAACCTCTCTTGTCCATTGTTCTATTGTCACGCTGCACACCGGCGCTGGGTCTACGGGACAACCCGCGCCTCCGCGCCACGCGACCGATGTCAGCCGCGCGCCGCCACTCCGACAAACGCTCCCTCGTCATCGGAACCGCCATGGCCGCCGCGTTCGGGCGTGAGAGTTGCGCGGCGTCTGCCGGCGAGCCCGGGGCGTCGCGTCCCCGTGACGACGACAGCTGTGGGTACCGGCGTCATGACAACGGACCTCGCCGTGTCTGCAGTCGTTGCTGCGGTCAGCAGTAGAGGTCTGGACTTGGAGGTAGCTGCAGTGGTGGCTGTGGTAGCTAGAGCAGATCTAGAAGTTATACTCTCAGCATTGGTGTCTGTAAATACTAGAGCGGGTTTGAAGGGCCCCACAGTGGTTGCCGTGGCTACGGGAGTGGGCTTGCCGCCATCCACCACAGCCACATTTTTTCTGAACAGCGGCGTCCTGGCCACGGCAGCGCGGTGCGTCGGTACGCCGCCGGACGACACGGGCCGGAAGCCTAGCACTGGCGTCGCCGTCCGTCGGTCATCCTCCGGTCCCTCCATCGACTCCGACTCGAACAAGTCGGGAGAGCCGCAGGCTTCGCGTGCGGAGGCGGTCGCCGCGGCAACGGCTGCGCCATCCGCCCCCGTGCTGTCTGGCTTCGAAGCCGTTTCCGACTCCGGCGTGATCGCAGCGCCACCTGGTCGGCCGTCGAAATTGACGCCAGGCGGCACTGCGATCGCACCTGCAGGCGACGCCACCGCGCGGCAAACAGAATCCGGACGAAATCGCGTGTCCGTCGGCGTCCCGTCTCCGTGGACTGCCGATCGCCGCGCTGCCAGTCCGTCCGCCGCCGCGCCGTCAGCGAGGCTGCAAAGCCGGTGCGATATCTCCGCTAAGAGGGAGGCTGCTCCACGGGGCGCCGCGCCATCCGTGACGGTCGCCACGGTAACGGCCGGTGCGGCGACGGAGGCAGCGCAGGGAGCTGTGGATGCGGTCGCTAGGGCGCGCGCCGCCGTAGCGACACGCGCGTCAGGCGTTAACGTAGCAACGTCTGCCGTCGACGTCGACAACGATCGCATCCCGCCCGCCGGCAACGCTGGCGTGGGAGACGGGAGCGCTCCGGGATGGAGGAAGTCGAATCTCAATAAACATATTACATAACTCCTCAGCACACACAAAAGAATAAACACCCACTACACATATGGACGCAAGCACACACGTACGCATGCACGCACGCACGCACACACGCACGCACACACGTACGCATGCACGCACGCACGCACACACGCACGCACACACTTGTACGTGCGCACATGTACGTGCGCACATGTACGTGCACACGCACGCACCCATACACGTGGACGTGCACACGCACGCACGCATGCACACACGTGTACTGACAATATATATTGCGTGCGGTGCATGGTGGATGTGTCACGCTCACGTTGTTGTGCGGCTTGCGTG